>NC_056725.1:979832895-979972895 GCF_019279795.1 Protopterus annectens | reverse complement strand
GTTGCAATTGATGTCCTACTTACCAGGTACATAGGTGTTACTGATACTACATATATATTTGCATGGAATTTATGGCCGTTACTATGTCAACATGCATTTGCTCATCAATACCCTCTTGTAGGATATTAACATAGCTCACAGACTCCATTAGTGCTCACACTTTGCAGGCATCAGCCAACATTGTTAGCCACAGACAGTCAGTATTAGCTTGTATCATGGTTAAATGGATTCAAAGCAGTAGAGGACCCAGGACTGAGCCTGCTGAACACTGCTACTTACAGATCAGCTATTGGAGGCAGATGTCCCTATGTTGAGTATGTGTGCCATCAATGGGCCACTAAGTGACCCCTACAATGATAGTAGCATGGATGCCTAAGGGATGCTTTGTTCATGATGCCTGAGTGGGGGATATAGTCAGATGGCTTGGCTCAGTCCAGGGGATTGTAGGCCCTGATGTCCTCTCAACCAGGTCCTTGGTGACTGCCTCTGAAACGTTCACCATGTTTAACAGTCAAGATCCCCCTGTCAGACATCCAAACTGTGTACAGTCAACTGTGTGTAGATCACATATATGTGTGCTGATCAACTCCATGACGATTGCCCCTACTGACAAACAGATATGTATACTCAGGCAAAGAGGACTACAGTTCTGGTGGTCAGTACATGCACCACCTCTGTGCAAGGGTATAACAGTTGGCATTGTCCAGTCAGCTGGGGTTCTGCCATTGGTTTCAATATGATTGCAAGGTGTTTCCAATGGTGTTAGTAATCCATGATACATCTCATGTACGATGCATCTGGGATATTAGCATGTCCAATACATGCTATGTATCCTCCATAGAGAGGCCATTTACAACCTGCTCTGTATATATATATATGGAAGTTATGGGACAGGTTGTAGGAATGTCAGGCATCATTCTGATGGGGACAGGGGAATAAAGTTGATACAGAACATGTGGGACTGCAGGTTCTATGTGGAATTATTAAGTATGAGTTCATAGACAATCTGGGCCTGTGCTTTGAGGTTACACATGTAACTACACTGTACATTATGGTTCTGCTTTGTGTGGGTGGCTAATTTTGTCACGTACTGTGTCTCCACATCACAACACTTTGTGGTTGTTGTAGCTGAGGAGGTTGTGTCACCATTTTGTGGGGCACTGTCACTCCAACCATCACACAGAAATGTCCATCTCCTATTGTATAGCCTTATAATGACAGTTGTCCACCAGGCAGGTCTGCTGTGTCAGGAAGAGCCTGTGTTCCTCCTGTCAGGTACAGCCAAGTTGATGCAGTTGCAATGCTGCTGGCATAATACATAGGTGTACAGCTCTGCAAACATGCCATTCATTAGAGGAGGAGGTACAGTCAAGCTAAGTTAACCCCACAGGAGGTAATAATTGGCTTTGTTGAAATATATGTCTGTATTGTCTGCAAGTGGTGGTCACTGCTGGTAGTTTTAATGACACTGATCTGTGTTCAGATCCCACCAGGGAGGACATCATATTGGGGGGGGGGCTTCAGTGGTTACCCATATTGGTAAAGACATGTTGCAATACATTGGTTCAGCTTGAGGAGTTGTTACAGCACTGCTCCAGGACATTGTAGTTAAGGACACAGACTAAACTTTGGGCAAATGAGCTGCAGCATGACTAAGCAGCACAGCTGGTGGACACTTAATGCCACCCCACAGCATGGTGAAGTGACATATCTTGGTAGACACATGTACATAGAAATACGCACAATGGGTGTCTGAAGACACAGAGCTGCTCCTGTAGACAGCTATTGCTTGATTATGTGCCCTTCCAGTACTAAATGGCACCTGCGGTGACTCCAGAAAATCACAGTGTTTCACAAAATCCGGATTTGACTCTATCCTTAATGAGTATGTATACACCACCTGCATTACCTTGACCGCTGTCATTTGAGGTGTGAAGATGTGGCTGGACATGTAGTTTGATATGGCTGTGGTGCTGTCCACAGACTTAAAACACATGTCCTTGACTGCACACATGTCTGCATAATCCAGGGTTGGGACAAATTACACAGAATGGGGTTCAGTGTTGCCATACCCACCAGGTAGCAGTATAACCATAATGCTGTATAAAGATGGCATTCTCGTTGCCAACTTTTCCCTCAACAGTGCATCTAAGTTGAATTGTGGGGGTGTCAGTAGCTGTGGCCGGTACTCCAAATCTCAGAGGTGAAAGATGAAGACCATCACTAATGAAGCATTGATGTCTGTTGAGCAAGACATCCCAGGCAGACGTAGTAGATCCGCTGACAATGACACCACATGTTAAAGCAATTATTAACTTCCATCAATTTCCGTGTGTATGGAGCCATCATCCTAGGTAAGGGTCAACTGCAACCAAAAGCTATGTGTATGCCAGTGAGAGACACAGACTGTCTAAGCTTAGTTAAATGTCTACATACAGTCTGGTGATGTATTTTCCTAGTCATGCACACCTGCAGGAACTATGATGTCAACATTATGTTAACTGATATTCCTTGATTTGTGGCAATATAGGTTCATAGATTCATAGGTTCATACTAGGCTATCTGCCCTAGGGCATTTATAAGCCTAGCCAGAGTATGTTTGGCTTTCGCCACCCATTTTAAATTAATTTTGCTATGCCCTTTTTCGAGGTTAGTATACTGTGTCTCTGTCTAACAGTGACACAGAAGTGATACCCAGGGTAAACCTATGATCTCACATCCACTCATCAAGATTCCTCTTGAAGAGAGTCAATGAGGGACGATGACCTCCCCTAATCTAGATGGGAATACCTTCATGATTAGGTGGGCTATATAAAATGTTTTTCTAACCACTTTGGCCACGTGGTTGTCAAATGAGAGATTACTATCAGCTTGGGTCCCCAGGTCCCTAATTACTTCTTCTGTACTTAATGGATTACCACCTATGTGGTAATTTGTGGGCACTTTGCTTTTGCCAAAGGGGATGACTATACACTTTTTGGCGTTTAGCTTGAGGCCATGGCTCTGGCACCAGTTGTCTGTTTCTATGAGGCCCTTTTGGAGGATGCTTGTGTCGGCTGGAGAGTCGACTATGGTGCCCAGTTTGCAGTCATCTGCGAACTTGGTCAGCCACAGTCCTTCTGTGTTGGCCTGTACCTCCGAGAAATATATACCGAAAGAGACAGGTCCCAGGACTGAGCCTTGTGGGACGCCACTTGTAACTGGTTTGGAGTCTGACATGGCTCCAGCAATTCTAACCATGTGGGTTCTGTCCTTGAGCCAGTTTGCAACCCATCTAGTGACATAGGGGTTTATATTTAAGCTGGTGAGCTTATCTATAATGTCCAAGTGGGGTATTGTATCGAAGGCTTTTGTGAGGTCCAGGTAGGCTGTGTGGACCACCTTCCCTTCGTCAATGGCCTTGGTGACTGTTTCAAAGAAGTCGACCAAGTTTAAGAGGCAGGATCTGCCCTTAACAAAGCTGAACTGGGTAGGATCCAGTGTCTGTAGGTCCCCAATATCTTTATTTATGAGGTCCATGATGATCCTTTCCATAGCTTTGCAGACCAAGCTAGTCAGGCTTATGGGGCAATAGTTTCCAGGGTCCGTTGAAGCACCACCTTTATGGAGAGGGACCATTGTTGCTGTACGCCACTCTTTGGGTACATATCCTGTAGTAAGGCTGAGACTGAACAGTAGTTTTATGTTTGGGTTTAGCTCTTCTTGGAGTTCATGTAGGACGTAGCCTGGGACACTGTCTGGTCCCATTGATGCTGTGTTTTTTGCTTTGGAGAGGGCGGCTCTTACCTGAGCATCTGAGATGTCAGGGGGGGGGCAGCACTCTGCTGGGATAGATATTTGCCCTTTTGGTGGGGAGGGGGGGAGAAGTTTGCACTGAACCTGTCAGCTAGGATGTTGGCAATGTCTGTGGGTTTGGTGTATTTTTTGTCATTTTGGACTAACTCTGAGCATATCTCGGAATTCCCACCCAGGTTCCTAACATAACTAAAGAAAGCCTTGTGATTATCCTTAGTGTCCTGTGCAATTTTTCTCTCGAAGTTGGCCTTAGACGATTTTATGAGTGCCCTTAGTTTTTTGCTAATACTGATCAGAGATGCCTTCCCTTTTTGGGATTTTGCTCTATCATGTAGTAGCTTCCTCCTTCTGTTGTATAGTTTGTTTATGGCTGGGATCCACCAGACAGGATGTCTGCCTTTGTAGATTGGGTCTTGGTTTTATTTGGGATTGCATGATCCATGCATTCTTGAAGGTGTTCATAGAATGCGTTTATAAAGGATTCTGCGGTCTGGGCCGTATTTTCCACAGGCCCGGGGCTTTGAAGGATTCCACCTCGGTTTTGAGGAGTGTGAAATTTGCTATAGAGAAGTTTTTCACTGTGGTTTTCTGGGCTGGAGTGGGGTCGGGATGTGAATATCCAGTGAGATCAGTTTTGGTCTGATCTTACCAGTGAGGGATACACTTCTGGTCTGGAGCATAGAGTCCCATGTTGGTGATGATCAGGTCCAGTATGTTTTCCCCTCTTGTGGGAGTGGTAACAAGTTATTCCATAGCATTTGAGTTTATGAATTGTAGGAACCTTTAGGCTAGGGTGTTGGAGCTAGAGTAATGCTCCCAGTCTATGTTTGGGTAGTTGATGTCGCCCAATATAATGGTGTTTGGAGAGACCTTCATATTTTCCAGTGTTCTCAGGAAGGCCGAGAGGTGTTCCTGGGTTTGGGAGGGTGGTCTGTAGCAGGCTGTAAACTGAAAGGCAGTTTTACCCACTGTTAGTTGCACATGGATAGTCTCTGATGCTTCGTGCTTTGCCACCAACCTGGTGGTGTGGGTATCTTTGATAAATACCGATACTCCCCCTCCTTTTGTGGTTTGGTCCAAATTTTGGGGCCAAAAAGCATGGTATGAGGTATAACCTGGTAGTGCTGGGGGTGCTCTCGGGAGCCCTGAACCAGGTTTCTGTTACTGCACAGATATCGAGGAGAGTTTCAAGTGCGTGCATCTTGAGGTTTAGATTTCTGGCATTGAGTAGCATTACTCTTAGTTTCTTATCCCTTGTGATACCTATGGAGGTGGGTTTGTCTTTTGAGCCTTGCCTAAAAAAGGCACTATGGGGGTAGCAAGAGCATTTGCCAATATCTGAAAGCCCATGGGTGACAGGTGCAAGCCGTCCCTAGCGAAGCATCATGGCTTGTCGTGCATATCATCCCAGGCTGACAGGCATTGGATCCCCTTTGAATGACACCAGTACTTAAGCCAATTGTTGAAATTGATCATCTTGTCTTCATATTGTGGCATCATTCTTGGTGAGAGTAAGATGCTACTCAAGGTCAGGGTCATACCGACCTGGGCTACATGCTCAGAGAGCTCCTCTATGTCTCTTTTCATGTAGTCCAGGGAGGTACGTCTCAGGTCATTCACACCAGCATGGACAATGACTGAGTCATATTTGTACTTGCCTTGGAGTGACCTGAGTGCTTGTGTTATGTGGCGGATCCTAGCGCCCGACAGGCTGCTCACCGTGACCTTCTCCTTGTTCAGCCTGGTGAGCGGGACATCAGTGTGCCTGATGATAGAGTCACCTATTACAAGTGTATCAGGTGTGTTGTTTAGCCTTAAGGGCTGTGACTGTTCGGCACACTGGCTTTGTGAGATATGTGTTGCACGTGTATAGTTTTGGGGTAGCGGTTGCTTGGGTGTCTGCTTTGGAGGTCTCTGCTGCTTAGGCAGATCTTTATTTAGAGCATCCGAGTATGTTTTTGTGTGATTATGTGTTTGGTTTGCTGTTGTGGTAGGTCTATGTGAGACTGGAATTGTAGTGAGTGTGGTTTCCTTCTCCTCCTGACTGGTTATGCCAGTGCTGAGTTGAGAGAGCTTAGCCTCCAGTTTGGCTATATGGTTGCATCTCTCACATGTGTTGGAATTTGTTGGGAGGAGGAGAGGGTTGTCTGTGTATATGAGGCAGTTGTAACATTGCCTCAAGATTATCAGGTTCACCAGCTGGACCAGAGAGGAGATTGACAACTGACCTTTGGACATGTTAGAATAATATTGGGAATTCCTTTATAATTGAAAACAAGGGCCAATGGGGAGTGAGGGTGTAGTGCTGACTTATATAATTGCTTTAGTGAGCAGGTGCCAGGTAACTTAAGTGCAATGTGTTACAGGTAACTTAAATGCAAAAACGACAAACAGTAACATTCTTTCAAGTGAAACAAGGAAATAAGTACAGTAAGCAATACAGATATCACTAGGGATCCACAGAAGTGCTGAGAAGCCGTGTTTTAGGTGGAATTAGCGTTCCAGGGAAATAACAAGCAAACAAACAACAAGCATACAAACAAAGCTAGATTCAGCAGGCCTGGATCTAGTCTATGCTACAGCAAACAAGGTGTACCAATTTCAGTAAGAAACAGTTCAAATATGCAAGCACTATAAACCTTTAACCAGAAATTCCCAGCTCAGAAGGGCAGAGTCCAGCCTCTCCTCCCACAAGAGTGCAGACCACGAACCTTCTTAATGTAAAATAACTGGCCTGAAGCCCAAGTGCATAAACCAGAACTAATACACTTTTAGAATAACAGACACTGAGCCCTCAATCAGCAGTTCCCAACTTAGAAGGATGAAAGCTACTTCTCCTGCCACCACAGTGCATGCCACAAACCTTCCTAATGTAAAACAACTGGTCTGAAGCCCAAGTGCTTAATCCAAAAGACTTAGAATGATAGCTACACTTTAATCAAGTTACTACCAAGCAGTAATAAATACAACTGAATACTTTAAAGAATGCCTGGATTAGTGCTCAAGTTATACAAACAAAGCTAGATTCAGCAGGCCTGGATCCAGTCTATGCTACAGCAAACAAGGTGTACCAATTTCAGTAAGAAGCAGTTCAGATATGCATTTACTATAAGCCTTTAAACAGAAATTCCCAGCTCAGAAGGGCCAGCCTCTCCTCCCACAAGAGTGCAGACCACGAACCCTCTTAATGTAAAATAACTGGCCTGAAAGCCCAAGTGCTTAAACCAGAATTAATACACTTTTAGAATAACAGACACTGAGCCCTCAATCAGCAGTTCCCAACTTAGAAGGATGTAAGCTACCTGTTCTGCCACTACAGTGCAGACCGCAAACCCTCTCAATGTAAAACAACTGGTCTGAAGCCCGAGTGTTGAAACTAAAAGGCTTAGAATGAGTTACACCAAGCAGTAATAAATACAATTGAGTACTTTTAAGATGACGCAAATGCAAAATAAAGTAGGAAGAAACACACGTACAGTAAAAGCAGATGAATTTTTTTTTTTTTCAGAAAAGTAGCAAAAGCAGTAGTAAATACAATTCTCATGCAGTGCAAGCTGGCACACTTGAATATGTAGCAATATTAGCCCACACACAGTTTGAAAAAATGTAATTAAATTAAAAAGGACTAAAAGCAAGTGCAGAAAGGGTTAATTAAGTAGAAAGCGGTAAAGAGATGGGCCTGGGGGAGTGTCTTAGATCAAATCTACAGTGGGGCGGGCACTGCAAAAGCCACCAAATTTAAACTACAACCAAGAACTGGGAGGGGGGTGGGGAAAAACAGTTTCAACACAGATGTGAGGAATGTGCAAATTATAAAGCCAAAAGATATATACTGTTCTCTCTCTCTCTCTCTCTATATATATATATATATATATATATATATATATACAACAGATATCTAAGCAAACAATTTAGCTCTATAATACAGAATAATACAGAAAAGTATACTTAGCTCTATATATTTGCAGATAGTTCTGTAAGGCTGTCTCTCAAACTAAGGTTCCAGTTTGAATGCAGATTGTTAATTAACAGGACACACAACACTAGCTCAGTTATGTGGTAAGGCCTATTAAGGCCTATTGTTTCAACCCACAGACAGCTATCTGTCACCTGTCCCATATGTAGCCACTTGACACAGACATCAATGTGTCTCACAATTTTATCACCTCTGACTAAGAGGTGTGATGTTGTGTTTTGCCTCGGGTGATTGACCAGTGAAAGAGTGGTGCATGCAGTATTATGGCCACATACTGTGCAGTCCAGAGGCAGGATGTACTGAGGTGTCTGGCAATGTTTCTGGTAAGGAGCTGCACACATGCAGGAGTGTGTGATGTGGGTGTAGGTGGTACAGGATGTAACCTGTGCATGTTGGCATAATGCTCATTGCATTATGTAATGACTGCTGTTGGAAACACCATGGCTGCAAGGTTTGAAATGCAGTCGCATCTGTCACACATTGTGTTTGTGTGACATAGGAGTAGAGGGCTGGGAGACTCC
The DNA here is from genome assembly GCF_019279795.1 of Protopterus annectens. Lineage (NCBI taxonomy): Eukaryota > Metazoa > Chordata > Ceratodontiformes > Protopteridae > Protopterus > Protopterus annectens. Next base: position 979,964,603 of record NC_056725.1, on the reverse strand, counting down.
CAACATCTCAGCAGCAGGTCCTGAAAAGGTAGGGTAATGCAGCCACACCCTTGGGGTTGACAACCTGAGGTACAGTGTTTGTAGGCACAACTTGCATTGAAACTGTGGATGCCTGTGCATGTATAGCAGACTTGTTTAATTTTGCTGACATCATGTTGGACTTGGAAGCGTACAATGCCTGTCAAGCAACTAGACAGCGCACTGGTTGTTGTGTGATATGATATGGGAACACAGACATGTGTGTTGGGTACATAACTGTACAGTATGACATGCCTAGGACATGTGACAGGTGGACACACATTGCCAAAGGTGGCCAGTCCACTGCAGTAGACCTCACAGCCATGTCATGCAGATATGCACCAGTAATATGTTGAAGGGCTGGATGCATGATGTGCTGTGAAAGTGTCACCTATGACAGCTCACTGTCAGTGTGCTGATTGTTACAGCAAGACTGGACATCTATGTCAATGGACATTGTACATTATATTGTGGCACTACAGCAGTGAAAATGATCCCCCTCTTGAAAGGTTCCATAGTGACATACCCCAACCCTGAAACAGATGGCATAACACATGCAAAAGCCAACTGATTGCCCAGGTTGCTAATCAAGGTATCTACTTGGAAAAGGGTATGTGAAGCCTATAGAGGCTTTCATGCTGTGGGACACCTATGTGGACAAACAAACAGGCTGTGTCCTGCTTGTCATCATGGGCTTTGTAGTACCATTTTACATGTGATGACAGAAAATGTATCAGAGCATTGTATCCTATGTAACACTGGTGTCAGTGAGACCATCATTAGTAGTTTCCAGGCACCGACAATTCTGTGGACTCCCCTGCTTTCCACAGTCTTTAGAAGGTAATTGTGTCCTTCCAGTACACACCACTTGGGTAGTGTTCAACTGCAGAATACCTGTGTAAAACCCCCAACTTACCTTCAAAGGGTATACATATTACACTTCTCTAACATGCTTGACTGCACTCTGTACACGCAGCTTGAATGACTCTTCTTGTGCAACATGCTGGAAGCAACTGCAATACATAGCTGCACAAAGGACAACTAGCATGTACTGCCAAGCAGTGTCCCCAGATCTATGAGTCATGTGACATGAAATGCCATGAAAGATGTTAGCATGGATACAAGCATTAATGTTGTCAAACACCTACTGACACTGGACCACAAACTGTTTGTTATGCTCAAGGTCAAATCATGCCTACTGACTCTAACTGCTGGACCCTACTGAGTGTTACACTATGCAGTGGATGACAGGAATGTTACTCTACCTACCCATGGCCTGACAAGGTGTTTGACAATATTAGGCCAGCAAGCCATGGTGGAAACTGTGGAGGTTATCTACAGAGTGTTATGTCAGCTGGTGAGTAGGCAAGTGCCTGACAGTCATAATCTGGGAAGATAGCTTTGGGAGACCTAAGCTGCAATGACGCCAGTCACCAGTGGTTTCCTCCAGACATCATTGATGGTGTACCCCTTCTAGTCATTCCATCTCTGCAGTCAGAGCCACAGTAGGTCCCCTCTGACTGGCTACATTAGCAGGTGACTGCATATCAGGAGCTGTCACTGAATCCCACACAGAACCTACAGTTAACCAATATGGCCTGTGACACACATTCAACTGCGGTTTGAGACATTGACAAATACTAAATGGCAATGACTAAACAATACCATACATTGGAAAGTTATCTACCCTGAGAAATGTAGTAGTGTCTGCACACAACACACAGTTGAGACATTACTCATGGATGTATGGACACAGGGAAAAATGTAGCTTTTGACATTTGGTAGTAGGTGAGATGTGGAGATGCATTCAATGTTGTACATCATAAACAGACAGGTCTGTGATGTAACCCTCAGACTGTCATTGTCATACTGAATCTGGCACTCATCATACCTATCATTGTATACAATGGCACCATTGCTATGTCACTACACAGGCATATCTTACAACTGTAGCAACCACACAGGTTCCATGGTACTGCAATACACATTGCAGATAATATGTCCTATGGAGTCCGTATCAGGACCATACAAGTGTAGTCTGTCTCATAAATGCTTTGGAGGGGATGTGTACGGATGCCATACAAGGCAGGGAGGTATCAGATCCTACTGTGTACCTCCCTCACATCCATGACAGGGCTAACATATGTCTTACCTGACCTACACCATTACTGTGGTATAAATACTACATGTTGGAAAGACAGGTATGTCACACAGACAGTGCATCCTATATGTAAAAGGTCCCCGATGCATGTGAAACACATCTGCTGTGACACACATCATGTGCAGGTTACACCATGGGATGCAGAACACAACAATCATAGCTGTTGTCAGACAAATGTCTGTACTAGACACAGGAAATTGAAGATGGGTCATCCCCAGCACCACAGCTTGTAGATGTGTTAGATCCCAACACCCTGGTGACACTTATCAAGGGTATCAGACCTTTTCAAAAAATAGGGATACACGAGTACACTAAATGAAGCCATTGTCCTTGTTAGCCTCTTACACTCATATGGACTTATGGAGCCATGCACCTATAGTGTTGTACCTTGCTGAGGATTAATTTCTTCTGTGCTGACAGTCAATTCTGTGCTGTGACATCAATGACATCTTGCTGCTGTGTCCCCAACAGAATCCTGAAACAGAAAAAGAAACAGGTCTGTGACACACCTTTCATTGTGTAAGTACACAGCCATTACAACATCATACAACATAAGGTACATACAATTATGTGTCTTACTCATTGCAGATGTCAGCATACGGTATCTGTCAGTAACCACTACAAGTGCCATGACCAAACAATGCAATGCACAAGTGCATGTTAATTTATATAGTCAACCTGTGCATCAGGCACATACTTCATTTCCCTGCATCGATGACAAGGATGACAGGGATGTGGCACAGGTATCATCACTTGCAAAGGATGTTGTGTGGGGATACATGAGGCCTAGGCTGTCCCAAAAGGTTGATAGCGCGTGTGAGTCAGGAAGGGAAGCAGGCAAGATTGACCATGGAATTCTGCCTTGTGTTTCTGTAGGTGACCTGCATTTGACAGTGGTTTGTGAGTGTGTGTGCATGTACACAGACAAGGGCAATGCTAGCCCTGCGTGTGTGTATGTTGGACATAAACTGTGCATGGTAGAACTGACAGTTCTCTATCTCCAGCCCCGAACACTGGAACTGGCTCTGCCAGGAGTTGCACTGGCACCACCATGCCCAAGGTCAGAAGCAGTGCTAGCACCTGATGGTGATTGCTGTCTGCTGGAACTGTGTCCTTCACATCAACACCCAAGACCATGAGCCCATGGTCTGGCACATCTTGGTATGGACAGCACACTCCCTTTTGTAGTGCTAGATGTACTGCCACTATGGAAGCTTGATTATGCATGGCCATATGGACTCTCAGCAGATGAAGTTGCTGACCTACATCCATGAGTCTGACACCCAACTCCAATCACACATTCCAAAACAGACAATGTACATTCCAAGACAAACACTGTCTTGGCCCACCTTCTGTCCACTGCATCAGTAAACCAATTCAGGGTGTCACCAATTTGGTGGAGGCAATCACGGATGTCTGACTGTGCTGTATCCATAATCCTGAGCATGCATCTGGTGTTCCTTTCAGAATGCACCTGTGCCTCCATGATGGCCCGAAACATATGCCAAGTGAACCGTGATGTGACACCTGCAACAGGTGGTGGAAGGACATCAGGCCTCCCACTGACACTCCTTTCAATCTGCCTGCATAAAACCTCACCAGCTCTCTGGCTATGACCAGTGTCTATACTCACTGGAGCCATAGTTGCTACACTTTCCTGCTCAATGTCCCCCACCCTCTGACTGTCCAATGTCTGTGGCCTCTGGGGACTGGTTATATGTAAGCATACTGACTGTGTGCAGTGACAATAAGGGCAGAAGAATGATGTCAACCTCTGGGACATATTCAGCCCCTGAAACCTCCACCTGTGCCTCACTGTGGCCACCATCATCCAGAGTCTGAAGAAACACTGATGTCAGGTGGTGTAGGGAACAGAGACCAACCCTCCCAGTCACCTGTGATAAGAGAGGAAAAAGCAGTACATTAATACCTACACTATTATGCTCTGCAGTACTATGCTGCACTAAATATACTGCTCTATACACTGTTTGCACTATTACAGACATGTTGAAACCTCCAACTTCATATAGTAAAACAAGCGGACATTACTATTTCCACTAACAGCTGTAGTTGAAAATAAATGATCTTTATACAGCAATCTCATCCGCAAAAATGAGGTTCACTTTTGACATCTGTGAAGACTCTGCACAGTTGACACATATTGCAATCTTTAATGTCCTGACAATACTGTCACATCTATCAGTGTAGTGACTCCTACAAGGCATACGTATGACATAAAATATCTGTGCAGTTAGCAATCATGCAGATAGTACAGCACTCCAGGCAACAGGCCTGGGATGACACTTTAGGGACTGCATTGCTGTAAACCTACATCTATAACAAAATAGTGTTGTGCTTACCCTTACAAAGAGTAGGACCACAGCCTTGTCGGATACCTGACTGACCTGTGAAAAGTAGAGGGAGAGGTAATGTCAGTACCACCACATGTTGCACCACAACAAGCTAATACTTCCATATATCTCACATTTACAGTAGCTACAATGTTAAATAATATATTGGTCAATATTTTAGCAGGAGAGTCAAACTGCAGTTAAACCCTTCCCCATACAAAGAACACAGACCTCACACCCATGTAAGAGTATGTACACCCTAACACACTGAATGCTACAATATTGCAATGGTGATCAAACTAAGTTTACCTTCATGGTCCTCTGCCATGGAAACTGTGGCACCCACATCAACGATGTACAGTGTGATGGATGCCTTGGAGCTGTAGTATGTGTGTAGGTTCACCAAGAATTCCTCAGTGACCAAGAGTGGTTGTTCTGCTGCAAGCCCTCCACTGGCCACACCATGATCCCTGGCTATATCTGCTGCTTTTCTGCATGCATTGATGATGTCCATTGTGTGGTGTTGAACCTGCTCATATGTCTTGCTCTGATGACCTGCAGCATTCAAGTCAAGGACAAGGTCAGCCCACTGTTCCCTGTTTTGCTTTCTCCTGCACAGTAGGAGTTCATGGTTTTGCCAGAGGCCTTCAAGTATAATCTCATTCTCCACATCTGTGTAAGGTGCATGGCATCTTGGTTACATGTGTTCTGAAAAAAAAACAGAATGGGAACACATGTCAGGATCACATACGTAGAAGTACACTATGTAGAGATACAGCAAAAACAAAATGGCTGGCAGTATCCACTGCTTGATCACACATGTCATATTTCACAGTGTGCAAACATACTAAGTGTGTGGATGCAGCTAAGATACTAGCGATCGTCAGCTATTCCCATGTGTGCCATGACAGGTACTGCTGTATGATCATACACCCAACACTGGAGTCTGTTGTAGTATGTTCCCTAGGGGAAACCCCCCTGGGATAATATGTTAAAACAGCAGTGTCAAACAAATAGCAGTATGCTATTACAACCACTGTAAAGGGACAGTCCCAAAAGACCAGTTTGCCACATTGGCAAAAAGCATTCCACCCTTGATGCATTGTATGTTCTCTTTAGGTGTAACAAATCTGGACATCGATGACATGTCATTATCACAATTCTAAGAAAGGCTTAATGCTGTAACCCCTATTCTCTGTAAGTATATTCATACATATGCATCCTGCTGTAAACAAAATGGTTACATACCTGCTGTAGTGCAAAACTCCTCTATTGATATGTGGTGATATTTAAGTTTTTGCAAACGTGTATTCTTGGTGCAGAAAATCTCATACAGAATGCTTCCCCATAGCCAGCATGTCTGCCTTTTAACATGCTTCTGATTAGCAGGTGATTGCCTCTTAACCATTAGCAGATGATTGCCTCTTAACCAATCTCTGATTCTGAAATGGTAATTGCAAGCAACACAGCTGATTTGCACCATCATCAGCCAATAAAATCAACCACTGTATAAGATATAAGGCCTCCACGTTAATTACAAGCCATTTCTGATATGTTGTGCTGGACATTACAAGGGGTGAGGAGACTGTATCATTGCAGAGGGTAGGTCTGTAGAAGCTATTGTTACATAGAGATGTGTGTGGTATAGGCTGCTGCTGCAGGTAATAAGCCTAGGCAGGGAGACTGAACACTTTGGAGGACAACAAGCTGTAGATGTAACTGTGGCAACTGTGGCAGCCTTGTGGTAGCCTTGTAGTAGAGGCAGAGCCAGAGTGAGGGTAGCCATTCCACTCCAATAAAGACATGTGTTTAAGGTAATTATGTTAAGCAATTGTGTCATTAACAGAGTATTAGGCTACATGTTTGTTGTGTCCTTGAGGAACATAGGGAAAAATATAACATTATGTCCACCATTTGGGCAACTGTCAGGCCACATGTTACAGTTTGTTACTTATTTGGAACATGTATGCTGGCAGTCCTTGTTAAAAGCAAGGGCTGCATATGTGTATGTTAGTTGTGCAGCTGTGCCAATCAGCACTGTGAGTTTGAAAGGATTATGTACGGCACTCTGATAGTAGTGGGCCTCATTTGCATTACCTGAGTTAAAATCCTCTGTGAATGCATATCAGTGCATGATGTGACTCTTTATGTACTTATAGTTTTGCTATAGGGATATGTGAAATGTGTTCACATCTGCAGGCCCGCGACTTCCAAGCAGACATTTCAAATGTAATGCATTGTATTGATAAAGAGTGCATGAATCAATGATTAATTGTTGGTTTCACAATAATGTTATTTAAATGTTACACACCACTGGGCATTAACAGACTGAGATACTGAATCACTGTTACAGCAGGTGTATTTGCAAGATATAACTACACACATACAGGTTGTGACATACTATTTTATAGGCATCATTATGTGCATGGCTTTATGTGGGTGTATTTCTGCACCAAGGTCCCTGTTGTACATGTATTTTGCCAGTAATACCTTAGCAGGTGTACTTGTAAATGTTGCTAAGAAAAGGGAACAGGTAGCTGCTATTAGAGACCTCACTTACATCTGTTCTTGTGTGTTTGGCTTTCTAGTAGTGTACTATTTCACCAGACTCCAAGGTGCAATCCTAATTTTTCCATTTATCTTTAAGCAAGTTTGTGTGACATAGCGCAATGCGCAGATCCACTGAAAAATGCTTAATGTAACCTGCAATTACTATGATTTGCTTAAACCACCTGTTTTAATTAAAAGCTGTGTAGCATGGCAGGTTAACACAGCCCCCTACAAGTGCAATGGTTATGGGTTTAAAGTAGGGTCAGGTGTTTATTTTGTACATGTTTATTATTTAAAACACATATATCAATATAGCTCCATTTAGCTGAGCTTAGTGAAGCTGAGTGATGCACAGTGTCACGCAGCATCGTGCTAAAAATATATAAAGAAAAGAAAACTAGGGAGATAGGAAGGTGGTGAAATGGGGTGCAAGTAGGGGGAAAAACATAGTGAAAGGCAGGTAGGTACGTCCGGGAAGGGTGTAGGAAACAACCATAGATATCCATTTCTTATACAGCAACAACTGTGCACTTTGATATAATTTGTAGATGACTTTGAACTCTAACCCCCAGAGTGAAGGGTGAGGACAACATAATTGCATTGTCAAGCCAATTATGTGTGTCCAGTGGATACATATACGAAATGGAGAGCTATGTATGGGACACTTTTTTTGGGGGGACAGGTGCCCATTTTTTTTTTAAATTGAGAGTGGAATATTGGGGAGGGACATAGGTATGTGTGGGGAAGGTAAGTTAGGTAGGTGAGGAAGCTATTGCAGAGCAAGACAGACAAGACAACATATAGGGGTGGTATGTGATACAAGAGGGAGTAAACACCTTGGATGTGGAGGGTGTTTTGGAATCTTAGGTCCCATGTGCCTCCACAAGGTAGCAGCGTGACACACATCCCCACCCATGGGACTGTCGACACTGCTCCATCACTGCCCTGAGGGTGGCAATGATGGAGGCTTGGGTCTGGGGAGACCCTGCCCCACCAGAGTTGTCAGTATGTTCTCCATCCAATGCAAGCATCATCCAAACCCATGTTAGATGATCCTACACACCAAACCCGGCAGTTCATCACAGGTAAAAACTCCTCCTCCACCACCACTCCCAGAGGGGAGCCCATCCCCATCCCATGAGGCAGTACTACCTGATGCCACAGGTAGTGCAGGGACAGAAGGGGAGGCATCACCAGGCTGGGTGCCAAATGTGCTGAAACCCAGTGCCATGGCTGGAGAAGGTAAGGTAGGCAGATCACCAAGAACTGTCTGACCTTGACAAACTGTAGTAAAGTATTTATAACAATAAGTTAAAGTTAGTATTAATCAAACCAATGTTAGTATTAACAGAATGGAACATAATATTTATTAATCCAAATACATATTAAGGTATATTATGTGTAACACAACATTAAGTAACATGACAGTAAGTATGTTAACAGCAAACCAGTTTAACTTAAACCATAAGGCCAGTAAAACACTTAGTGTAACAAATGTTAATATTAAATCATAATAATTAAAGAAGATAAGGGTTGGGGAGAGAGAGAGAGAAAAAACATATCATTACTTAAATTGCAGGTAATATTAATAAACGGAGTACAACTACAAACTTCTACAGGTTTACAGTGTCAGCTGTGAGTACAGTGACTACAACTCTTCTATAGCTGAGGTAGCAAATAACAAATGCAGGTTCACAACTGCACAGAACAGTTTCCCATAATGTTTATTAACGTAACTACCAAGGTATTATGTAAATGGATTTGAAAATATATGGCATTCCAAGTATTCATTTATGTGGTAATCATAGAACAGACAGATTATGCAGTTGTAATTACATTACAAAAAATCATGACAGTTAAGAGACATGTTTGTGTACATTAAGTAAACAAGAAAGGCATCATGCCTTAGTTGACAGGCATGGAAATAGAACCCAATAGCTATAACTGCAGGGGGCATCTGCAAATAATGTAACAATTGACTTGAGCAACCTAGAACAGACATGCAATGACTAAAGCCTTATTGCAAATATTAAGATAGATTTATTTAGGAACCCACAATGCTGCTTAACACCTCATTGGTATTGCTGATAATTCTCTGTGAAATCTACACACACTATCTGCTCATAAGGTGGGCTACTTCAGCTATATACCTTTTGTTCCTGGAGTGGAAGAAAATCTGAGCATTATGTGACTGAAATTGGCCTGGGGAAAACCTTGAACCATACTATTAGTTGAGAAAAAACATTTTACAGGACATTTCGTTTGCATTGTTGAGCTATTACAGTTTTACACTTGACTGTAGTGACAGTAGAACACACATGCAATGAATATAGCTGTACTGCAAATATTAAGGGAAGATGAGAGCAAGAAAACTTGCATAACTGTGGTTTTAGCAAAGCTTAGTAATGCACAAACAATATTAGCCATTAACCATGTTTAAGCAGTGCTTAACACAGCACAGCTCTCCCAAATGTGAAAATATTGATTTTAATTTAAAAGACATTTTACATCGCATTCAGCAAATGAAATGTGTACTAGGGACTTGAACCCAGGACCTATGAAACTTCAAACCATCACTCTACCCATTTAGCTACTTGGATAGTATATAAAGCAGTATACCTTTACAAACATTATTAAGCAATAGCAGCGTGCTACGCAAATGGGCTTAAACAGGTGTAAGCAAAAGCAGAAATAAATAATTAATTACATCTGGTTTCCATTTTTAGATGTCTGGCAGGTGTCAGCTGTCTATATATGAATGGCTTGGCATTGCTGCGTGATACGCAAATGGCCATTACAAAAAAAAACAAAAAAACACATAATGCTTTATATATTTAATACACAAACTGTTAATGCACAGCACATTTCACCAGTAGCATGGAAATTTACAGGGAGCCTCACCATGTACACAACATCTGACCAGCTTCTACACTTCTGCCTACATGGACTCGATATCCTTGTTACTATGGTCTTCCTCGGCAGCCCACCATCATTAAAACACATAACGAACTGCTGAGGGAGAACCATACCAATGTACATAGGTACATTCTGTGTAGACTTTACATGGAGCCTACATGGAGTTTATTAAATCCTGGGGAATGAGTATTTAGAACAAAAATATTACTATGAAAGAAATGAATGAAATTCTAAAACATATTAACATGAATTCTGCAACAGGACTAGATGGAATTGAATATGGTTTATATCAAGAAATGAAGGAGTGGCAAAAAATAATTTTATAGAAGTTATGAATTAAACTGGAATTAAAGAGAAAGAGATATGTGCAGAATTTATAAAATGTATATTTAAAAAAAGAAATAAAGAGGTGATAAAATATTAGAGACCTATAACCTTGAATAATATGGATTATAAAATTTTTATGAGAATAATAACAAAAATGTTTCAAAAAAATGGATATAATATATGACCAAAACATTTTCAGAAGGAAAGGAGAAGGAAGTCAAGAGTTATTATGGGTAATAGGATAAATGATTGATGATATCACAAATAAAAATGTAGAAGCGAATGTTATGATAGGGGATATAAGTAAAGCCTATGATAATATTCCATATAAATCATTATGGGGAATTTTGCAGACATATAATCTGTTTATGAAAGGAACTACATGAAACTAAGAGTAAATGGCTGGACTGGGGAAGAAATAAAAATAGAATGTGGACTAAAGCAAGGCTGCCCAGCTAGTAGTGTAAATTTCTCATTAATTATGAATATAATATTGAAGAAAATTAATAAAATGTGAAGTAGCAGTAGATACAAATCACGGAAGAAGTATGATTGTCAATAATGTATAATTATGCAGATGATGTTGTATTAATTGTTAAAAATAAAGTATGGATGGAAGAAGTAAATGAAAAATTAAGCATACATTTTAAAAACATTTTAAATATAAATAAAGAGAAATATAAAGGATTTGGTACTGAAGGTAAGATAGGGGATATTGAGTTCAATGAAAAATATATACATATATTAGATATAATATTTGGAAGGAATGAATACAGATAACAATAATGGAATAATGTTCTGAGAAGTAAAGGATATGACTATTTTTTGGAAAACATAGATTTTCATATAGAAAAAAGTGCACTTGTTGAACACAAAGGTAATAGTAAAAATGCTTATGTTACTAACATCTATATGATTCCTATTAACTATGAAAGGGAAATAATGATGATTATATTTTCTTTTATATGGGGTTCTAGACTGAATCCAGTCAAGACAGGGATTTTATATATATATATATATACAAAATAGAAGAGTAAGGAGGCTTGGGTTTAATAAACCCAATAGTATATGCAGCATCTTTAATTTTATATAAGATCTTAAAAGGAATTATGAAGGAAAATAAAAATCTGATAGAAATGATACTATATTATAAATACAAAGAATTGTGGGAAGGAATGGAAGTTAAAAAAAGTAAAAGCATTATGAATGAAGAAATGAAAGAGTACCAAAACAAAACGGTATTATGGAAAATAAAAAAGTATATATGTGAGAAAAATAGAAAGGAATGGTGCTTAAATATTATGAAAGCATTTTATTGCACTGATCCATGGAAAGATTTAGAAATATATAAGAAAAAACTATAATGATGAGATATAATAAATATAAAAAGATTAAAGAATGTAATTATTTTTTGTGGAGATTGTCTATCAGAAAATTACTGGTTAAGCCAAATATGCCATACAAGATAAATCAAGAGACAATATGTGATAAATGTGGAGAGTTTGAGACTACTGAGCGTGTGTTTCTGAAATGTGAAAGAGTTAATAATTTGTGAAAAAAATATGTAAATATAATAGGGTGAAAAGTTTGTTAAAATTTGAGTAAATAAATATGGACATAATATAATTTGGTGCAGAATAACCTGAAGAAATATTGAAGATCGACGGAGTAATATTTTATGTTTCATGGACTATATGGAATGAGAGACTAAATGAAATCAAATACAGTAGAAAATGGATTTTGACAAAGATTCTGGAGAAAATAATGATTTGGTTGTGGATAAAAGAGTGGGGGGGTAATGCTTAAATTGAAGTTTATAATATATGGAGATTTGTAAATAGATGTAAGTAATGTAAACATGTAAATAATATGTAATGTATATATTAATAAAAAACCCTATACCATTACTGCACTCAGCATGTATGGCTAATGAGTGTGAGCATCCGTTCTGTTCCTAGCATGGAGGCAGCTGAGAGAACGGTGCTCAAGATGGAGATAGAAAGAACTGGAGCTGAGGTGAAAGCCGGTTGTGCAGAAATATTTACTTCTACAAGAGAAGAAAATGTTATTTGCATTGTTGAAAAAGGAGATTGGATGGAAGATTCTAAGGAAATCTTCCAAAAGGGGTTATTTGAGGAGTCAAGGAGTGAGGAAGAAATTATAATTGCAACCCTCCAGTTGGGAGTGTCGTGGAATGATATATATTGGACATTTTACTGGAGCAAAGTGAACTGGAGACAGGAAAGGAAGCTTCATGGGGAAAAATAATGGAACAGTTGAGCAGTAGAGAAGAAAGGAAGAGGAAATAATTTACAGAAATATCAAGGACACAAAAAAGAGGAGAAAAGAAGAAGAATTCAGAAGAAGTGGAAAAGAAGAAATATGTTGTGAGAATTCAATGTAAAGAAGAAATCAAGTTGGTTAGGTATGAGGTTTGAGAGAAGATAGTTGTACCTTTAGGCATAAAGGCACAGGAGGTAAGAGCATTTATTCTAATAAACAGAGACATGTTGTAACATTTCCTTTGAGACTGCTGTGGTTTTAGAAGTTTTTTAAAAGTATGGAGAGAAAAAAAGATGTTTATCCATGGAACAATTATGTAGTTAGACATTTTTCCGAGAAACACGGAAAAAAAATCAACATAGAGTCAAAGAGAGACTGTCAAAAATATTTACTTAAGAACTTTTGCAATGAAGTAAAAGGTATTTCAAATGTAAGCAAACAGGAAAAAAGCACCCTCATCAAACTAAAACAACTCAGAGGATAAATAAAGTCTATCAAAGCCACATTTGAGGTAAGTTTGGCCTCCCAGGCCAGGGACAACCACAAAGCATTCTTCAGCTATGTCTTTAACCTCAAAGGCAATACACAGTTGTGTGCAGAGCTCATCGTAAATGGAGTCACCTATACTGAGCCAGGAGACACAGGAAACCTGCTGGCTGATAAATTCATCTCCAACTTTACCCCTCTCTCCCCCCTCAACCTTCCCTCAGGAAATCTCATCAAATAGATGTGCAGTAGCATTGCCACCTCAAAGCAAGAGGTTCTTTGGTTTGATTTTCAGCTGGGGTACTGTCTGTGTGGAGTTTACATGTCCTCCATGCATTTGTGTGTGTTTCCTCTTGGTGATCCGGTTTCCTGCCATGTTATAAAGACATGCATTTGGAGCATTTCTCCCTGGGCTTCCACTGAAAATTGGCTTTGTTCCAAGTCGGGCTTTCCCAGTAAACAAATGTTAAATAATAAAAATAAAAAATAAATAAAAAAATAACTCCCCGTACTATCACTTGGGAACAGGTCCTTAATGCTCTCTCTAAGACCAAGAAAACTGCATCAATGGGGTAGACAATATTCCAGGATGCTTTCTAAATAGCATGAAACATGACCTATCAGGGCCTCTGGAATTATTATTTAACTGTAGTCTCCAAGCAGGTTTCATGCCTCATGAATGGAAAAAGGCAACAGTCATCCCCTCTGCACAAAGGTGGGTCATCTAAAGAGCTTGGAAACTACAGATCCATAAGTTTTACTAGTCTTACATGTAAAGCCATAGAAAGAATTATCATGGAGATGATCAATAGAGATATAATAAACCTCCAGACACTGGACCCAACTCAGTTTGGTTTTGTCAAGGGAAATCATCCCTACTCAACCTGCCACTTCTTTGAGAAGGTCACCAAAGCAATGGATGAGGGCAAAATGGTTCACACTGCCTAACTTGACCTGGCCAAGGCATTTGACACAATACCCCACTCAGGTTCATTGTTAACAGACTCAAGAGGTTAGGTACAAACCTGTATGTCACCTGGTGGATGGCCAACTGGCTCACAGACAGGACCCAGGAAGTTAGAATTGGGGAGTCCAATTCCAGAAAGAGGCCGGTCACAAGTGGAGTCCCTCAGGAATTAGTCCTTGGATCACTCCTTTTTGCCATTTACTTCTCAGAAGTCAAGGCCAGTATCAGTGGTCTCTTGCTAACTAAATTTGCATTTGATTTCTGTCATTGAATCTCACACTGACACAAATGTTCTCCAGGAAGGGATAACACAGACAAACAGCTGGTGTCAGAGTCATGGACTAAACGTAAATGCCAAGAAATGCATAAAAGCATCATTTGGGAAGCCATCCATCCCTAGAAATTACCATATTGACAACACGCTCCTTAGAGTTGACCCAGTAGTCAGGGACTTAGGGATACACATAGATAGTAAACTAGCCTTTGACAATCATGTGTCTACAGTGGTGAGGAAATCATTTTATATTGCACAATATATAAACAAAGGTATAACATCTAAGTCCAAGGAAGTCATTGTTCCACTGTATTCAGCATTCATCAGACCTATCGTTGAGTGTAATGCCCCCTTTGGTATGTAGCTAACCAGACATATCCAACAACTGGAGCATCCAGAGGTTCCTCACTAAAAAAATACAGGGCATAAATAAAATGTCCTATGCAGACTGCCTCAAGGCCCTATCCCTGAATGCTGTCTCCTACAGGCTTTTGAGATGAAATCTATGCCTGGCATTGTCAGACCCCACTCTGATAGACCTTCTGCATATCCACAAAACAAACAGCACCAGAATTACCCATTCTAAAGACTTAAATCTTGCCTGTGATAAAAATAGGTCCTGTTGGAGAGATAGGTATATATCCCAAAGACTAAAGTGTTTATGGAACATGCTCCTCATCCATATGAAGCATAGTTCCTCCCTAACCCAATTCAAGTGCAACTTGGACAATTAGATGGGAAACCAGAAATTCATCCCTGGTTTGGCATTTATGTCTCTAATGAACACAGGTAACCTGTAAATGGTTCATCTCCCAAATCCCTGCTTACACTTATGAAGGGTATCAAAATCAGTAAAGACCTATGAACCTATTAACATGTATGGATTGACTGTAAGAAAGAGAGGGGGTTAGAATGTAAAACAGAAAAACAAAATAGAAATTAAAATGAAATATTTCAAGTAGAGGAACACATCAAGAAGAAAGTTTGGACAATATGTAAAAAGCGGAAGGAGGGAAACTAAAATAAACAATAAAACAGAAAATTATGCCAGAACTACTGTCAAAAAAAACCCAGTGAGACATTGTATATACCCATCAGAAATGCAACTCCTCTCTGCTCGACAATTATATGTAGAAGTTTCAGTGAAAGAGCTAATTAGAAAGGAAATAAACCTGGAAATAGATAAACTGAAATCAGGCAAAGCTGTAGGTTCTGATGGAGTCATTCCAGTATTTTATCAAAAATTCAAATACTCCTTAAGTGGTATGCTAGCCCAAAACTTGTGGAATGAAGGACCTGTCAATGCAAGACTATCTTCATCCTAAAAGCTAATACAGATTTGTTTGAGACTGAAAACTACCATCCAAATGCTCAGGTAAATGAAGGTTTGAAAAATTCAACCTTATTATCAGGAGCTGCCTTAGGTCAACTAGTGCCCTAGTCAAAAGGGCTCCACGGTGCCCCCCCCCACCACCACCTGGTGTCCCCATCCTGGTCTACCTACACCAAATAAATACCAGAAAAGCACCCCTGCTAGACTGGCGCCCTAGGCAGCCACCTAGTTGGCCTATGCCTAAGGCCGGCTATGCTTATTATGTCCAATCATCTAGAAACAGTCATGACACTTAATATATCACCTTATCAATCAAGTTCTCTAGATAAAAGACAAATCCAACATTATATGTTCCTACTTGATCTGATTTTTAACCATAGCGGATATTTTCTACACAGATAAGCATTCCTTTTACGTCATGGGTCTATACCTTTGACAAAGAACATATATCCTTCCTCCTGAAGTTGTTAGATAAACTGGCTTTATTCAAATAATGCATGTTGTATACAATTCAGCCTCCGCTAATCTGCCTATTAGTAGTCCAAAATCACAGAAAATAAACATCAGTATCTGCAGAAGAGAGGGTTTCCCTCTATCACCTCATTGATTTGATCAGAAGTCAATTCAGTCATGATACACCCAGAAACAGAGGCATCATGTTGTTAAAAAAGAGATACAAGATCACAGGTTGTGCGGATGATATTACTATATACCTGGCTCAACCATTCATAGCTATACAATCTGTACTAGAAACCAGAGACAATTTCAGTAAAGCTTTGAATTGCAAACTTAATGTATACAGCAACACTTATGCTTCTTAATTCAAATGAAATATATTGTAAAATATGGTTGGGAGGTATAAGAAAATATCTGTATATTTGAACAATGTCAAATATCTTATACTACTAGAACCCAACAAAATTTAAGAATGACAGCTTAGAGAAATCCATTACTAAAATTCAAATTGACCTGGACGTATGCATGTATGGGTTATCTTAACTCTGACCAATGCCACTAAGCTGTAACAGAGATCATGCAGTCCTCATGGTGTACCTAGACTTGACCCAGTTGTTTGACACCATTCCTCATGCTAGCATATTTAGTCAGCTTAATGTGTTGTAAATCAATCCTTATGTTGTAAAATGGTTAGCAAATTGGCTAAAAAACAAAACATATACACTGTGAGTAACAAGTACCTCATCAGATAGTATAAAAGTAACCAATGATATCGCACAGGGCTCAGTGCTGACATCTTTTTTGTCTGGCATCGACTTATCTGATCAGCAGATCATAAACCAAGACCTGTGGCTGACTAAGTTTGTACATGACTGCAAACTGAGAGTCACTAAGTCCTCCTCCAATGCCCAAACACTTTAGCAAGAACTAACACTTACAAATACCTGCTGTATTAAAAAGGGAGCTCTACAAAATCCTGAAAGCCCAAAATCCTGAGACCAAACTCTTGAAAGTTCAAAATACTGAAAGCTCAAAATACTGAATCTCATAATATTGAAAACACACAGGATACCAACACTTACTATATTCCAGCACAAGTGCATACAGAAACATATTACTCTTCAACTATAAGCACTACACTAAGTGCAATCTTGTAATTGATATATTTAAGTAACAGGGGGCGTAGGGGGTGCAGGGGGGCTTGCCCCCCTGCTTATATTTGGATTAGAGTAATATGGAATGAATACTCATCAGCACCTTCAGCCTTACTAGGATGTTTGACAAAAACATCACCACAACAACTATTACATTTCCGTGCTGGAATATAGTAAGTGTTAGTATCCTGTGTGTTTTCAGTATTATGAGATTCAGTATTTGGATTTTTCAGTATTTTGAACTTTCAAGATTTTGGTTTCGGAATTTTGGGCTTCCAGGATTTTGTAGTGCTCCCATTAAAATGGGCTTAAATTAAATGCAGAAAAGTGCAATATAGTCACATTTGGTAAGCCACCCCTCTCAACAGCATACAACATAGCCGAAACCCATCTCCAAAATGAGAAAATTGTTAAAAGATTTTAGAAAGTGGGTCAATAATTCCCTCTCTTTTGATCATCACATAACAATGGTAGTTAGAAAGTGCTACTTGTTGCAACTGACTGCCAAAAAAACATATCATCCATTTTATACAGTCACTGTTCCCCTATATTTCACCTTGCTCAGACCAGTTACAGCATACAATACCCACCTCTGGGATGTACCTCACCAGACATATCAAACAAATATGAATATCCAAGAGGTTGCTAACTAAGAAGATCACTGTCCTAAAAAACCTAAATTATCAGATAATACTGGAAGAGCTGTCCCTTTATTTGGTGTCTTACGGACTCCTGACGGGAGATCTATGGCTTGCCTTCCAAGCCTTTAAGGACCCAGTGGTCCGGGATCTGTTATATCTCCACAAATTAAATAACCTGCATGTGTACTGTGTAAAGATTTAGCTTGCAGTGGTGTTACCCCATATGGCTTGACTAATGAGTGAGGGTGAAAAGTGGTGTGACCTGACACAAGATAAGTAACGCACTCGGAACTGCATTTGTCTGCTTTGGTAAGTAATGAGTATGCCACTGTTACTCAGGACACATCCATTAGATATGCTGCTTTTGTTGGACACAACTTTATGAGGGTAGTACTATTACTACCATTACTAGTATGACTGGATGCCACACGTAAACGCAGTTTACTGCTGTTGACTCTAATTGTAAGGAAGCAATTAAACTATCAAGTAATCATATTTCTCAGAGTATACAGAGCAGAAATGCCTTCTAGTTTCAAGGAAAACGATATAGTCAAAAGGTGGAACTGATACCATAAACATCTGAGATTCGTGTCAGTATCTTGGTGTGCACTGATATGCAAAGTGATTTATGCACCGCATAAAGGTAAGGGAAAGAAACACTTT
The DNA here is from genome assembly GCF_019279795.1 of Protopterus annectens. Lineage (NCBI taxonomy): Eukaryota > Metazoa > Chordata > Ceratodontiformes > Protopteridae > Protopterus > Protopterus annectens. The sequence continues at coordinate 979,946,023 of NC_056725.1, read as the reverse complement.
CAAGTAGGGAGTTGTCTGTGCATCTTAGCATAATTTTCTTAGATATTTGATGCTCTAGTTTGTTAATGTTCACATAATAATTGGTACTTGTGATAGAACTGACAGGCTGTCCTTGATTTAGTCCAGGAGTTTCAAGTTCATAGGTTGATACTAGGCTAACAACCACTAGGATCCTTATAAGCCTAGCCACCCACTCCAAACCATTTGGGTCCTTTGTATCATGGGCATCTATACAGGGGGTATGTTAATAGGGAGGTAACTAAGGATTTGTAAAGGGGTGTTAGGATAATATTTTTCTTATTAACAATCAGCCTCTGTCCATATGGCACATAGTGGCCAGTCTGGGATAAATTTCTGATTTCCCATCCAATTGTCAAGATTTTGTTTGAATAGAATCAGGGATGAACTCCATTTTGCATGAAGGGGAGCCTATTCCATAGTGCAGGGATCCTTTGGGACACATATATATGACTCTCCAGCATGTTCTGTTTATGTCACAAGCAAAGTTCAGATCCCTGAATCTATTGTTTCTGGTGCTGTTTGTTTTGTTGCATATCCAACAGATCCATTAGGGTTGGGTCTGAAGAAGCCCTGTAAACCAGACAAAGATCCCCCTCTCAGCTGCCTTTAGGAAACTGAATACAGAGACAGAGCCTGTAGGGAATAAATGTAGGACAGGGTATTCATGCTCTGAATTCTCCTGGTGAGAAACCTTTGTGGGCATTCCAACTGTTGCAAGTATCTGGTTAGACACATACCAAAGGAGGCATTGTATTCAATGATAGGTCTAATAAGGGCCAAATAGAATGATACTGTGAATTCCTTTGACCTGGATGCCACACCCTTACCTATAAGTTGGGTGACACAGAATGATTTTCATCCTGTCTTAGTTGGTCAAGGGCCAGATCACTGTCTACATATGTTTCCAGATCCCTTACTACTGGATCAACTCTTAGGGATATCTTATCGATGGTATAATAACTTTGAGTAAACAGTTTCCCAAAGGGCATTATAATGCAATATTTTGGCATTGAGGTTTAGGCCATGGCTTTGGCACTATTCATTTGTCTGTGTTAAGACCACTTGCAAGTTGTTGGTACCTTGTGGGGAATCTATAATAGCTACCAATTTACAGTCATCTGAGAACTTGGTGAGCCAGTGGCTTTGAATGGTAGCTTTGACTTCCAAGAAGTAGATGACAAACAGGAGTTTGCCCAGCATGGAGCCCTGGAGTACTCCTTTGTTGACAGTCTCTTGGTGAAGGTGATCATACTGATCCTGACTTCTTGAGTCCTGTCTGTGAGCCAGCCAGCAATCCGAGTTATATAAGGATTTACCCCTAGCTCAGAGAGCTTGTCAACAATGCATGAGTGGGGTATTGTACTAAATGCCTTAACCATATCAAGACATACAGTACACACTGTTTTATATTCGTGCATTGCCTTGGTGATCCTCTCAAAGAAGTCTACCAGTTAAAGTAGGTATGACCTTCCCTTAACAAAGCTAAACTGGGATGGGTCCATTGTATGTAGGTTTCCAATGTCCATGTTTATCATTTCCATGATAATTTGTTCAATGGCTTTGCATATTTACCTTGTTAGACTAATTGGTCTGTAGTTCCCTGGTTCAGATGATAGTCTGCCTTTGTGAAGGGGAATGACTGTTGTGACCCTCCATTCACTTGGAATGTAGCCTGTTTCTAGGATGTAGTTAAAGACTGCATCAAGTGGAACTGATAAGTTTAGAAGGCAAACAGGGATGTTGTCTGGAACCATGGAGGTGGTGTCTTTGGCCTTAGCGAGTGCTGCCAGCCCCCCTATCCCTGCTAATAACTGGGGAAAGTATGTTGGAGGGGATTTCACCTGGTGGAGCTGTGTAGGGCAGTGAGGAGTGAAGTTTGAGATGAATTTATCATCCAGTAGATTTGCTATGACACCATGATCAGTGAAGGGGCTACTATTTACCACCAGCTCAGCACACTACTGTATGCTACCTTTAAGATTCTGGACATAGCTGAAAAAGTCCTTCTGATAGTCCTTATCCTGCTAAGCTATCCTGACCTCATAGCTGGCCTTACTGGACTTAATTAGACATCTTAGTTTCTTCTTTAGTTGTATAAGAGAGCACTTCTCTTTAAGGGAGTTGCTCTTCCTGATTTTGACCATGAGTTTTCTTCTTTTACCCTGTTTATGTGCAATCCACCAGTGGGGTTTGTTTTTAGCATTTGTTTTGGGTTTATTTCTGGTAGATATGGCAGCTTCTATGCAAGCACTCACATGTCTGTATAGGTAATCTGTGAATAATTCTGCATAGGTAGTTGTGGTCTTGGGGTTGGGGTATGCCTTGAATTTTGACAGACTGTAACTTGACTTTATTAGTCACTGAATGTCTTTCATCATTTTAAGGATAATGGGAATGCAGTAAGCAGTAAGACGATAGCGAAATAGTGACAGTAGTGGAATACCTTGTGAGAGGTAAAATATGAGCAAAGTACACATGAGGTACTGTGACTTAGATGTCAGGGATGGGTTAAGTCTGACGAACTGTGACTTAGATGTCAGGTCTGGGTGACATCTGGGAAGTGCTCATAACACTTTGATTGATATTCTGCTGCTTTGATAAGACTAGTGTGTTTAAGAGTATGCAGAGTGAGTGCTATTATAGTGTACAACTAATTCTGTACCAAGCTGTGGAATACTAGTACCTATCCTGTAAGACCTGGTGCAGTAAACACCACTAATATACTTGCTTATTCTCAGTTACAGGAAAATTAAAACCAGTATGTATTGTTAATATTGAGATAGGAATAAATAGGATGGCTGCATTGTGTTGTATACCACTGCATTTCTTATCACATACAGAGCTGTGCCCTGTGACACTTCTGTTTTGTTTTCAGGTAGGAAAATGGCTAATGACAGACAACATCAGAAGAAGGAAAACTATAGAGTTGTAGAAAATTAAGTCAGGCTACGTTGCAGCATGGTCACATTCTAGTGGGAAGAGGTGTATTGCTTGCGAACAGCATGTCCATCTATAGTAGTGTTGTGCAGTGGGTCAGTGACTATGGTGAGACACTCCTAAACTGCTGTCACCGGATCACTGCCATGGCACACAACCCTATAAAAAGGCAGGAGACCTTAACATGTAATTGAATGGTAAAGGCAACAATGGGTCAAGGGTCACTTACTCAGGGTCTCAGAACCCTAAAGTGTTTTTTTTTTATCCTCATCAAGATATGATTTCTCCACAACCAACCTTGGCAGTGACTTTGATGCTAAAATAGGAGCAACAAAGTCCTATGTCTCTCTGGATGATTGACCTGGTCACTATTGCATTACCACTTTAAAGACATTTGCAGCACAGCTATGCCATATCTATTTTCATGTGTCCTCTTTTCAATATTCCCTTGCTAGGTACATGCGGGTTGCAGACTGGGTGTGGCTATAGCCTGTGTTGATACACATAACTGCATCATTCCCATTATATTTGACTTTGTGTTACAGGCAGCTTTATCACAGCTTTGATTTGTGTGTCGTCTTCTCAACTACTATGAATTCTGGTATTTCAGACATTGCCCTCTGCCTAGCATCGTTTATTCCCATGTAGACGACTCTGATTGTACGGCTGATTTAGACACCATATCTGTCTGGCAGCCACTTGAACTGTTGAAAGATTGCACATCTGGCAAAACAGAGAGTACAGTAGAATTCCCCATCTAGGGAGAAGACTACTACAATTATGGAGGTGCTAGAGAGGTTCTGACTTCAGAGTCTTGTTCCTCTGAGAAGGATACCTATATCTCAGCACCATGACTTCCCAGAATGAGAATGTAGGGGACCAGATATCAAAACTGAATTGTATGCTTATTAATTCCTTTTCAGCTGTTACCTCAATTTACTGTCCAGGGTTGTCTCTACAGCATAATCTCAGAACTACAAGGAATCATCATGGTAGGTAAGCAGTCATGCAGAGTGGTATGCAAGCTCACTAAATAACAAATAAAAAATAAAAAAATAAAAAAAACGCAGAGAAAGCGAAAAACACCAACTGCTGAAGCATAAAATCCAAAATTGTTTAATACTCCAGCGCCTCAGCTAGCAAGCCTTTCACAGAGTTAACATCAAAGTGGCACAAGCTACATTTAAATAACAAATATCACATCATTAATCAATTAACTAAAACACTTAATGCAGAAAAGCCTTCCACTGAAGTTCTTTGTTTAAACCATGAGGCACCAAAGTGCCCAACTTTAAAATACAGACTGCTTCTTTGTATAACAGTTTGTTTTTAAGTGAAACATCATCCTTAACCAGAACTTTTTCTAAAATACATGCTTTTAAACTGGTACATGACCCCAAGTGTACTGTATGCAAATGTGATACCATAGGGCTATCCACATTTTGATTCTTAATGTCTCTAACATGCTCTTGTACTCTGATTTTAAACATTCTTTTGGTTTCTCCTATATAGAAAAAAACACAAGGGCATGAGAGACAGTAACACACTCCCTTGGATACACAGGAGAAAACAGCCCTAGGCTGAAAAGAAATAACATTTATTTTATCAAAAGTCCTGACCACATGAATACAAATAAGAGCATTTGCCACAGGGAAATGTACCAGTCAGTCAGCTCAGTCTGCTAACCCTACATGCTATGCAGATAAATATTGACTATCATGATACACGGGTTCAGGTGCCTAGGCAGCGAGACATTTCCCCTGCGGTACATTTGACTGGAGACAAATGGCTGAAATGACATTCAGCTGCAGAGAAATATGGCTGTTTGCAAATTCCCTGTGGGCAAAGAGAAGAATGTGTTGTCATACCTACAACTTCAATAACCAAATGCACAGGGGGAAAACAAACAGCCATATTTCTCTGCAGCTGAATGTCACTTCAGCCATGTGTCCCCAGCCAAAATGTACCACAGGGGAAATGTCTCGCTGCCTAGGCGCCTGAACCCAGGATACACATTTGCAGAAGATAGATGAAATCAAAGCACACTATTCACATCTGTGGCCAGGGGACCCTTCACTCCATTCTGTGGCCAGCCCCATAGTTGTACACTATCATCCTTCACAGATACACCCTCTTACAGTGTGACCTCTAGACTATTATCAGATCCAGCCATTTTGGAAGATCTTGATTTGAAAACCTTCCATCCAGTGAGGCAGCTCTGCACAGCAATACATTGCATTACAACACCCTGTGCAAAAAGGGAGCACAACAAAGAGCAGCAGAGGAAGACACACCCATGGAATATCCTATGGTACACAACATGTGCCATCTTGTGGAACACTCCATTTGCACCCTCCATAGCAGTGATGAAATTTGTTCTATCCAAATGCTCTCTATGTGTGTTTGCACTTCATTGTTCTGTGTTTCCCGACATTAATCATTATGTCTTCTGTCACCCAGACAAATGATGATGGTTGATCCATGTTGCTCCTTTTGTTTGTATTGCTGGCAATAGCCTCTAATGCAGAATATAAAGAGATTAAGCATGGTACTTGTGATGATTTGGGCTAGTGCCACCATAGCCAGCTGGAGGTCTGTAAAAATGATATGTCCTTTGAATATCAAACTAATTTACACAAGATGCCTGTGTTACAAATGTATTAGAACTGTATGGCATTTTAATATCAAACTGATTTGCACAAATGCTTCTATTATAAATGTATTAGAACTGTATGGTATTTTCAATATCAAACTGATTTGTACAGATGCTTATGTTACAAGTATATTAGAACTGTATGGCATTTGAAAATCAAAATGTGTTTGTAAAGTTGCTAGCATTAAAAAATGTACTAACAGTGGGTCCTGCTGGACAGAGAAGGAATATACATGTGAGACTGTATTTATATATTTATATATTTTAGCAAAGGGCACTGGAAGAGAAGGGGTTAAACAGCTAGCTTACATCTTACTTTAAGAAATATGCTATTAACTGAACTACCTGTTGTGCCATGGAAGTGCTTATCTCACAGCTTTGAACAGGACCAGAGATGGCATGTCTGGAAGATGCCTTTGTTTAGTAGATCAGTAAAAAGAGTGGAAGCTCCAGGCACTGTCATAAACATTACCAAAACTTACATACGCATCTTATCAAAACTATGCTAACTTCCTGTCTCAAGCTTTAAAGGGGAGTGGTGTGAAACCTAGAGTCAGGTGGCCAGATGAGGTCATTCTGCCAGACAACCTGGAAATTTTAGATATTACAAAGAGAAATCTCTCAGCATTGAGTATTCTGTCTTGGGCCTGACAACAAGAAGGACCATTCAGTACATCATCTGCCTTGTTCTATTAAGTAAGTAGGGAATAGTAATTCTCCTAGATTCAGACAGGAAAATATAGTGGAGCTTAGTTTAGATATTGTTTTTCTTTATTTGTCTGAGTGTCCACCACTGTTATTTTCAATATTTCCTATGATTCGAACTCTGGGGTTTACTGTAAATATATATTCAGTGTTTTCATGCCCTTTTATTATTTACTAATAAATATATTTAAAACTCTTATTGTGGCTGGTTCTTTTAGAAAGTATTTAACCTTTGAGAGTGCTTATATTTATTTGGTGATACTGTGTGGGTGACTCCTGAAGGCCTAGCTGTCTTGGTGAACTACTACCATTTGTATTGGTATTAATATTACACAGTATAATTGGACACCCTTAGAGTAGCTGATTGTGTAGTGTCTGATGGCAGTCACAACTACCTTATATTCTGGTCAGAAGAGGGCACAGCAGGTAAATCTATGCCAGCCTTTCCCAGGTGTGTGTGTGTGTGTGTGTGTGTGTGTGTGTGTGTGTGTGTGTGTGTGAAAAATCAAATCTCACAGTGTGTGTGTGTGTGTGTGTGTGTGTGTGTGTGTGTGTGTGTGTGTGTGTGTGTGTGTGTGTGTGTGTGTGTATGTGTGTGTGTGTGTGTGTGTGTGTGTGTGTGTGTGTGTGTGTGTGTGTGTGTGTGTGTGTGTGTGTGTGTGTCAGTGACTTGGAGCAAGGACATGAAGTACTGGTTTCACAGAGAGAAATAGAGAGAGTGGTGGAGGACTTGGCTTGGGCACTTAGCTGAGTACCCTAACTCTACAGCTGTACCAGTGGGGAGTCTTACTGGGGAGCTGTAGGGAGACAGATATAGAAACCCAGACCCCAGGTTGAGTGTGTTCCCTGTGTGCTCTTAAGGGAAATTGTGCTTGATGGAGAGCGGTCTGTATCTGGAAATGGTAAATGTATCCATTTGTATTCTAAGTGAACGTCCCTCTCCAGTGTCAGTGGTGAGGGTTCAGGCTCCTTGATTACTGGCCCAGTGTGGGGACATCACAGTACTTGCATTCCCTGCCCTGGTTTCAGTATGGCAAGCACTATAGTGTACGCATCAGTTTGTTTTACGAGGTGCTGTCATTTGTATGTTGTCACAATACACAAGTCTGTACTGGACACTGTTGCAGGAAATATCCATCTCTGTCATCCTCTGGGTCACTGTTGCCAATATCAAACTATGAAGAAGTAGCTGCATTGTAGGCAGTGAGAAGCTGCAGGCTGTCTGGACATAATCTGGACAGCCTGCTTCCTGATGATTATGTTGTGCAGTACAGCACACCCCAAAAAAGATCTTGTCCTGCATATTGCAGTGCTGCAGTTGAAGTGTCAAGGTATCAGAATTGGGTTTTGAGCAGTCCAAATACACATTTAGCACCAGCACTGCTGTGACCATATTATAACAATGTTCTGCCACTGTTCAGCGATCCTGAAATGGCAGTTTCAACAATGGCTAAATGGGGTATCCTGTACTGGCACATTTATACATATCAGGTATACATAGACATGTTTTAATATCACTAAGTACAATAAATAAAATAAATAGATGAATTCTGAACTGACATTTACTTTATGCAGCCTAGGAAATCTCCCTGCTGGTAGTGGCCATGGGGAACAAACAAACACCTTATGTTGGCATCGCGTACACTACAGTGCACTCAACAAAGCCATGAGTTATTAGTTATGGGGTCATCTGCACACAGACCAGGAAATGATATCCCATTATATTGATGTAAAATTCCTAATAAGATAAGGATGTACCTTATCTGTAACATGTATGCAGTTAGAGACAACCATGAATGAACGGAGGTGGGCTTTTGTTACTTCTCATTCAGTTTCAACTAAAAGAAGACAGTCAGATAAAATTATGTTTGAACCTTTAACTCAATGCATCAGATTTAAGAAGCAATTTTTACATGGACAAGCCTACCTGCACCCTGCACACCCCTTACTTAAATATACTATTTCCACATTCCCACAACAGTGGGAAAAATGAAATTGCCATCTAAAATGAATCACTACCAGTATGCAAACAGAAAAAGCATTGGCAGTGATTCTCTATTAGAAACACAGTCCAAGAAGAGCAGACTGAGCTGAAACCTTATCCAGTTAACAGTTGTCACCTAGTAGGTTAAGGAAGGTGGTATCACTGACTCAAAGCAAGGTGGTGGATCACTCCCTTTGCATGCAGGTAAACCATACTGTATCTTCCAAAAGTTGAACTGGCATATTAAGGAGCTTTTCTAAGATCCTTTAGACAGATTATTGAGACTTTTCAAATTATCTCTTTTTGGATGCTGAAAAGCCCATGGAGCCAAAATAGTTAGGGCAGTACATGTCTTAGCATTCTAGTATTCCGGTGAGCCTTGCATTCTATGAGGAGCCACGTGAGGCTGATACATGTTGCAGATGGTCTTCAAAAAGTGAAGATTTCCTCATTAACAAACAGTGATCTGCTGGCAGGTTAACCCATAGCATCTAGTATGCAGATGCCTTTGGTGACATTGGCATGGAGCAGACTTCTGCAACATAGGTCTCTGTATTGTCTGGATTACATGAAGGTGGTTTAGGACTGTTACTAGTTACTTATTTGCATGTCATATCATGCCTGACCTGACTTTTACATCTTCTACACACCATGTGCATATATCTGGGCTAACCTTAACTTTCAATCACCAAGATAATATGCATGTCTATGAACCAGGTAGGTATGCCATGTGCACTGCACAAACTTTTCCTGGCACCCAGTTAGGCAACAAACCATGGCAAGCTATCAGTAATACATCCTGCATCCTTTTAGCATGAGGTCATAGTACAAGTGATTAAACTACAAATTATCATGTGTAAAATGTGAACTATTCCTACTTTGCCATGGAGGGCCGCTATATTATAAAATAATTTATGTTTTTTTTTATTTTCATTTTTTTACTTTCATATGTGACTTTTTTCAAGAGAAAATAGCAATGTGTTCTTCTACAAAATTATATAAAAAAATTAGTTTATTTCTGACTTTAAAATGTCACTTACTGCTCCTTATATGTTTACACAAGTAATTACCTTTTGATATTAGTAAACATGAATGGATCAATGGCTATGAGAAATGTAATAACTGGTTTGGATAGATGTCAACTGAACACTTATTCTGAGTAGATGTTTTGTTGTATAAAAAAATTTGTTTTCCTCCTTTAGTGATTTTGTTTTCGAAGTCCCTTAACTGCTCTTGATTAATGAGTTATTTTCTGTATTAGTTAAGTATACTGTTTATACCTGATTAATATTATGGTATTACTTATAATGATAATTTCTTACCCAGTATAGATAACAGTACTGCCTTTTTGAAGTGGGCGTTTATATTTCAACCTAGTTTCACTGTCCTACTCCTTTCCATTTTCTGTAGCTATAGCATATGCACACAATGTTAGAATGCATTAAGGAGTCTTTGATGGGATATAATTTGTACCGCTGAAGGAATGGCTACCATTTTCAGAAAATCTGCAGCAGTAAAACATTACAGAACAGATGTGCTTTAAAGTTTAAGGTGTGTGTGTGTGTGTGTGTGTGTGTGTGTGTGTGTGTGTGTGTGTGTGTGTGTGTGTGTGTGTGTGTGTGTGTGTGTGTGTGTGTGTGTGTGTGTGTGTGTGTGTGTGTGTGTGTGTGTGTGTGTGTGTGTGTGTGTCTGTGTGTGTGTGTGTTAGCAGATAAAATTGCTTTGAAACAGGAGCTTGTGAATACCGTCACTATTGGTAGCCACAGTGGTATCTGTTTCAGTGTTTCTATTGATTTTGTCTGAGTAAGATAACTGATTTTACCTCATGAATGGAGCATAATATACATCAATGGAAGCTACAGTCTTGTTACTGTATAATTTAGCACTAATTCATGACTTGTGTGGATTAATCCTACGTTACCCACACACAGGAGTGGATTGATGCAATTATGCAATGACCTTATTTAAGAGCGAAAAAAGTATAACCTTTTATAGATAATGTTATTGTATAAAATGACTTTAGTGCTCTTCTGCCCTTTTCTGGTAGTCCAGGGCATCTAAGATATGTACGACTTATGATGCTCTCTGACTTTACCTTGTAATGGTATATGTCTCCCTCCTGCACTACGTTTACCCTATTATGCCTTCTCCTTTCTTTACATTTTGGCTGACATTAATTACTTTGAATAAAAAACTTTGTGGAATGAAAACAAATGAAAGGCAGATGCAATTTCCTAGTAACAATACAACACATCGTAGTCCCTGAATGATATAGCCATGTAGTTTTCCACAAGTCTGTTGAATAATCAAAGTATCCCATTTTCTGCCTCTGATTATTATTATGATGTTATAATCTATAAAAAACAAGCTGTACCATATTCTGACTTTAGAATAATCCTAAAGCAGTTACAGGCACACGTGCGCACCTCTTCAAGTTGTTGTACAGAACAGCAGTACTGCAGTAGTTAGTTATGGAACTACTGACATGGCCTACAAAGCAAAAGCAAACAAAATGATATGAAAGTCACCTGTGTTACACATATTCCAGACAACAGGGATATATTGCAGCTGCTGTTATTACAGCTTTTAGCTATGTGCACATATTTTGTTTCCTTTGCCTAGCAGCACATGTGAAAACAACAAAATATGTTATCATATAGTAAAAGATTAACTCACTGGCATTTCAGTTTGCGTTCAGAGTGGAGGGCCCTTCACACAATATAGCTAAGAGTGAACACATAACTGAGAGTTTTCTTTCTCTAATTATTCAGTTTTTGGAATGCAGTCCAAGTTTTTCTATGTGCAAGAGTTATGTCTGAGTTGCTCCAAGGTTTACTGGCTGTATGTAGATGAACATTTTCATGGGAGCAACTAAATATTTGTTAAATTACATGAATAAATTTGTCCTTGTATGTACAATCCTTCTTTCTTCTACACATCTGCTGTAGTGTTAATTGCAACAGATCTGTTCATAGCACCTTAGCAGAGGCTAATCCACTTGCTGCATGATACATGAAAAAGTGTATAAAGACTAATATAAGAATATACAATAAAAGGCTACCTGCTATACTGTGCAGTTTATTTCATTTTTAATGAAACGTGACTCCAGCTCTGTAGAACTTGCATCATAAAAACCTAAAGTGTGGTGGATTCCCTATAAATGTTGTCTTTTCTTCAGCAGTACTAGGTTTAATCAATGTGACCAGACCATATGACTTAAAGGCAGTATTCACCCCTATGTAGAATGCCACCTTGAAGGCACTTAATAAGGAGAATGGATATTCAGGAGTGCACAGAGCTTCTGTGAAGCACTAAGAACAGCAAACTGCATGTTTTACCTAGTTTCACAGGTTGCAGTTAAAGTGTGCATCTGAAATGCACAATTGTGCAATTAAGTGCAAAGCCATGTACAAGAGATACACCTTTAACCAGATTCTGTGAAACAAGCTGAGAAAAAGCATTGGCAGGCTGTCATAGCACTTCAACGAAGCTTTAATCATTTCTGTATATACCCCAAAGTATGTTAGGCTGTGGCAACCACAGATAATAGCAATTTTTTTCACTTACTGTTGTTTTTGTTTGGTTTTGCTTGTTCTTAAATGTCTTTTTTCATTGAAATGCAGTTTTCTTGCTGTCACCATATTCAGATTTATAAGAAATATTTTTGAACTGCAGTTCTCAATATTACATTTGCATCATGAGTCATTAAACAATGCTATTATACGACTAAAATATTTGGAGGCAATTCATAAACATACCACAATATGTACACCTCAATGTACATTCAACAGGACCTTTTGGGATTCAACAACCATCCTAACATGGTGCTGCATGGTACCCTGACATGAAGATTTGCAGCACCCACATAGGCATAGCCCTGCAGCCATGCTGAGTGCTAATGAAACATTCCAGAGGAGAGCTATATGCTAATTAGCCATGTGAGCTCACTTTTTCTCCTCTCAGAACCACGTCTAGAAAGGTATCTCCACACCACCATGTAGATCAGCATGGGCAGCTATACCACATTTCAGTACTCAACACAGTGGAAGTGCTGGTAGAAATACTTACCACAACCATGGTACAAGGATCGGGGGTGGGGGAGCTACTACATAGCAGGGTAACATTTAACTTCAGCACCTTAATGGCACCAGCAGCACTATAGGATGAGGGGATGAGTGAAACCCTAGACACAAGGGACTTCTCAACAGACTTCAGGATGGGGATCAGGTAGTTACAGAGAACCATGAGGGGGCAAGTACAGGGACTGGAGAGAGTGTGTGTGTGTGTGTGTGTGTGTGTGTGTGTGTGTGTGTGTGTGTGTGTGTGTGTGTGTGTGTGTGTGTGTGTGTGTGTAGACAGATGGATAGGTAGATGTATACATGTATGCATATGTGTAAACATGCTGGCACCTTTAAGGAAGTTTAGTATTCATAATACAGCAAGCTCTCATCTCACTCTGAAGAAGAACATGTAATGGTAACGCCTTATTCAGTATGCTGTCAATGTGAAATTAAAGCTGCATCAAAACTTTGCAATCCTGAATTGTGTAATTATCAATTGCCAAAAGCTGAAGCCATGACACAGTATTAATCTAGTTGGATGTTTTCTTTTTAAAATTACTGAATTTAAAAATTAATATGCTGTATGGAAAACACAAACCATGCCAAACAGTACCAGAGCCAGACCACTGACATCACTGTATGCTTGTCTACCTTTGCTTGTTGACCTCACCCTCTTAGCATCTCTTGTCTTTCCCTAACATCCTTTTCCATCTTTCCTTCTCCTATCCCTAAATATATATATATATATATTTATGTAACAAACTAACATGTTCACAAGTGGAAGCAACTCCAGGCCACAGTAATTTTTAGTGTTTTTGTTCTTTTAATAGTAGCACTTTGTCAGTAAAATGTTCCATACCTATACACATTATCACATAGTATTGAAGACCCAATCAAACTGATTCCTCTATTGTTAACAATGATGTGTAATTCTCTAATATAATTTATCAGTTACTTTGCAATAAAAATAACAACATTTACTGAGTTTGGCATTCTAGAATATCACACTTAAAATCAATTAATTAAATAACGAAATGTAAATATCCATATATCCTAGTCTTTGTGCCATTAAAAAAATGTTATGTTGATGTTTTCACTTAAAGCAGGTTCCTTACTGACTGATAATCTAATCTGCCATTCAGCTTTTTTACAATCTAACTTTGTTTTGTAATCACCTTCTAAATCATTCTTATTAAAATGATCTAATACAAAAAACTGATGTTTTCTAAAATATTTACAATCTGAGGCATGTTTTGCTAAAGAATTAATAAATCCTTTTTAATGAATATAATGTGTTCATACATTCTTTAATATAATTTCCTTAATGTTTTCCCTACATAAAAAGATTTTCATTTTTCATAAGTTGCTACATAAACTGTCCCTTTCAAGTTGCAGTCAAATCTATTTTTTGCCTATATAAACTGTTTAATGCTTTCAATGTATATGTAAGATGTATTATTGACAAATCTTCAATACTTACAAGTGTTACATTTATAAGTCCCACCTGTGGACCTATTGTGCTGTTTTTTACTTTTTTTTCTAATAATATTTTGATGTTGTATTTCTTTTTATAAGTAAAATATTGCTTTTCACCAATTACTTTAGATAAATCTGTAATGCCAAGAATAATTTTCCAATTATTTTCAATGTTTTTTTTGTGGCTAACATGTAAGTGGAGATTGGCAAAGGAAAAGATCTTCCAAACTTTTTTCTTTCCACTTAATGATCTCTTATCAGAACCTTCCCTATGTTCACTACTAATATTTGATAAAAGGATCGGTCTAAAAATGTCCCATCTTTTCAAAGTTACCTCTTCTAATATTTTCTCTAAGAAATCATTTTTATAAGCTTGAGCATCCGAAAAAAAATTAATCTAAAGTTGTAAGTCTACTTAACCTAATAAACTCTCCCTTTGCCACATTTCTTTTCATGTGTAATGGGTGCTGACTTCTTCAGTATAAATAATTGTTTACAAATGTCTCTTTCCTGTAAATCTTGCTATGAAATTTCTTGTCATTTTTGTCAATGTAGATGGTTAAATCAAAAAAAGTTAATTATCTCACCTATGTTGCCCAGTGTTAATGATAAGAATTTAGTATCGGTGTTCACATCCTTAACAAATGTCATAAATTCATCTATTGAACCATTCCAGAAGAAAACAAGGTAATCTATGAAACATTTGTAGAAACATATTCTTTTAACAATTGATGTGTCTTAATACATTCTTTCTCCCACTAAGCCATCACTAGGTTTGCAAATACTGGTGCTACTCTGGCACCCATCGCCACCCCTTTCTTTTGTCTAAAGACCTTGCTATAAAATGTAAAAGGGTTGTTTTCTAGAACAATCTCCAACAGAAAACAAATGGCATCCACAAATCTATTATCAAAAGTAGTAAACTCATTTTCTAATAAATTCAATACCTTTTTCTTGACAAATGCTTGTATATAATGAGACTACATCCAGAGTAACTAGAAAGTCTCTATTTTCATATGAAATACTATTTAATAGTTCTAACAAGTGCCAGGAATCTGTTAGATAAAATCCAGCTTTTGAACAATAGGATTTACTATTTTATCTAAATCAATAAAAATTGTTTCTGTTTTATAAAAATCAGATGCTACTACTGGTCTAAAAGGAGGTTTGGTCTTATTCTTGTGGATTTTAAGTATTGAAAACAAACATTGCCATTTTAGGGTGGTCAGTCTTTAAGAACTCGCATAGTTTTAATAAGTCAAAAAGAAACTCATCTAATTTCATGAACATATTTTTAACTTCAGTTACAGTGACTTCTGTATAACAATCTGTGTCATTGACTAAGTCTAATATGGCTTCAGTATAACTATTTTTGTCCATAATAACTATCTCATTGCCTTTGTCAGCTTTCATTGCACAAATGTTGTTGTTGGAAGACAATATTTTTAATGCTAAACTTTCTTCTTTAGAAAGGTTGTGGAAAAAAACTTTATCTGTAGATAACCTATATCTAAGGTCTTTTTTACACATGTCATGGAACACTTGTAAGGTATTATGTAACAATGGATTGCAAATAATTCTATTACTTATAACTGTGTCATCTGATTTACATTCAGGAATATAATGCAATATATACTGTAAATTTAATTTGTGCACATACAGTTTAAAGTCAGTCATAACTTTCTTGGCATTCACTTTATTTGAAGGGATAAATGAAAAACTCTTTTTTTAAAGTGAAATATGTTCTTCTTTTAAGTTAAAAGTACTAAGATTGTACACATTTAATGTTTTTTCTTCCCTTTTCCTCTTCCCTTCCCCCGATGTTTTATTTGTTGTTGTTGAATCTGTTCACTTATCGGGCTGTCCAAGAAGAAAGGGACTGGTAACAAAAGAGGTCATTTCTCCCCATCACTAGCAACCACTTGTACATATGATACTAGGAAATCTCTGTTCACATGTGTATTGTTGTTAGAATTTAAGTCTTTGCTGTTGACCATTTCTTTGTTATTGTCTTTCAGATTTGTTTCTTTAGGACCAGTAACTTGAAGTTTCATTAAATTGCATTTTAAAGGGTAAGGAGTTCTACTACAATACACTTCTGAATCGCATACAATTTTTTCTCTTTTCTGTGAATGATAGTAGAAACATACCTACTCAATTTATATATCTATATCTATCTATATATATATATATATATATATATATATATATATATATACGTATATATATGTATATATTTGTATATATACATATATGTATATACATGCACCCTTTCTCCTTCTCCCTTGTATATGTCCATCTGCTTGCTGATTCTCTTTTCCTACAGTCCTAGACAAGGATTTCTAACACTTTTTATGGTCAAAATCAGATTTAGACATTGTAATAGATCCTTTAACATGGCTTGCTAGTTTTACCATAGCTTTGTAATATAGCATATATGGGGTCTATATTAGATAAACGAAAGTTTATCTTACTGAACGCTGACATTATCGAAAATCCTGGAACTCGAAACTGCAATTGTGGGGGGCTGTGCCCCCCTCCCCGCTAAATATATATTCCAACTCTGAGATCGCACTACAGTGAGGAAAGGGCAAATATTCCCATCTTCACTGTACTGCGATCTCACAATTCCGGTTTCGGGTTCCGGGATTTTCACTCATGTTAGCATTCGGTAAGATAAACTTTCGTTTATCTAATATAGACCCCATATATGCACATATAGGTTCATAGGTTAGTACTAGGCCAACTGCCCTCTTGGGTCATTTTAAGCCTAGCCAATTACCCCATGTGAGAATCAAACTCAGCACCTTGTCTCTGCAAGGTAAACAATTTAACCATTGTGCCAACCGCCCCCACTCCTATTGTGCCAACCCCCACCACATTTTCACTGCTTGGAAGAAACTGCACTATATTAACTCGCATTACCACCCTATCTTTGTTTCTCTCCCCCCACTGCAGCCAGTCAGCCATGTTCCAGAGCCCCTTGTTGGTCAGCAACTCCACATTTCCTCAACACCTGCCCAAATTAAATTCTCTGGGTAAGCAGCCTGAGAAGTGCACAGAATAGAGGTAAGGCTATCTTGATACAGGTCCATTTAGAGAGCTTTGGAAGACTTTTTCTGAATGCATTACCCACTGTCCCACCTAAATCCCTATGTGTATTACATAAGCATCAAAACAGACAAAACAAAAGCATTTTCACTTTCCCACGAAGATTAAGGATCCAAATATTCAGCTTTGCTCCAAGTGATACATCAGCCATATTACTATACTTACTACAAATGCAGAACATTTTAAAAATCACCAATTTTGACAAATTATAAATGGAAAAATGCTATATTTGTAATCAGCATTTCCTTACGCTCAAGTTATTCTCAATGTCACATTTCCTAAAATAATGGACCCATACTACCTTCCCTACTGCAGTTATTACAACACTTAAGACTTAATTATTTAACAGCCCAGAAATGCTCTGAAATAACAGGTCAAGGACACGTTCTGTAACCAGTTGCTACAAAGAATGATCGCAAGAGTCAAACAACAGCCTGCAATACTAACAAGATGGAGTTATTATAAACAGTACAATCAGCACCAGTTTAACAAATTCACACTGCATACCTCATAATGGTGCTATGTATTATACACACTGAAAATGTGCGGATCTAGGGCATGACACGAATATAAGCACTGTAGGTTTTAGTTCGGTTATTTCATGACTTATGATTTCACAGCCCAACCCAATACTCATGTCACATATTTCATGCATCAAACACGCCAGATGCCTGCATATTCAAGTTATCCATTCTTGAAAGTACTTCTTAAACCTAGAATACAGTTTTACCCATTCTTTTTAATGTGGTACAGTAATCACGTTATCTGTACATGGATGTCAAAATACACACAGTTTGTGCAGGGCCTGCCACTGTCTCATTCACAGTTTTCTACCATTCTTCTGAGGCATTAAGTTCATAGATAAACACTAGGCTAGGTTCTCTTGATGGCCAGTTTAAGCCTGGACAATTTCCCTTCCAATGGTGGGGATCAAATCCAGTACCCTGCATCTCTGAGGTTAACACTTTAACCATTATACCAATTGCATTCTTCCA
Source organism: Protopterus annectens (assembly GCF_019279795.1). Lineage (NCBI taxonomy): Eukaryota > Metazoa > Chordata > Ceratodontiformes > Protopteridae > Protopterus > Protopterus annectens. Next base: position 979,928,080 of record NC_056725.1, on the reverse strand, counting down.
CATTTTAATCTTTTTTGTGCAAATAACATTTTAGAAAAATGTTTAAATTACAGCAGTGCATATTACCATGTTATTGTATGCATGAATTTGTGGTTTATGTTGTTTTATTTATAATGCTGTCTTCCCACAGACTAGCTGCAGTTCCTGTTATCAATTTTTTTTTTTTGGGGGGAAGGCTAAAATAGAAAATGTTTCCAGAACTTGAGTTGATGACTGACTGGCAGTGTTAGTCAGGGGTTGTGTGTATTTTTGTCTCTCTCAACTGGGGTGGAACTTTCTGTAACTGATGGTGTGAAAAGGATGGGGACAAAAGCAGTAAGACAGCACATATGTATCTATACACACACATATTTTACATGCATACACACGTACACTGAATCACATTTACTATTTCCTAACTCTTAAAATCGATGCATTACAGGGGTATAGCATGTGTTATTTGTGTCAACAATGCCAAGATGCAGTCATCAGACTTAGCATTTAATGAGAAGTTCAGCCTCCAAAAGGCTACCCAATAAAAATGACTCAGGCCTTACTGCAAAAAGACTTCTCCTTAACAGACTTACTCAGAACAAACTATAGGGACTATTAAATCTATAGTAATGTTCTTTAGTACTTCTAAAAGATTACCTATAGTATCTCCTCCAGGTATCAGAGACCCTGCTAGTACCCAACTCCCATTTGACAAACAGCAAAGACACCTTGGGGTTCTTTTATATCCTACACCCTTTTACATGGTCATATAAAAAGTTTTCAACCTCTAAAAGTTTTGAAACAAAACTACGAACTGCTTACAGTATTTTATATCTTCTAACACCAAATGATAGGAGGACAATTGCTATTAATGTATTAATACCAAAAGCTAAATATGCCTTACCCATTATTTCTTCAGCAGGACACAAACCTGCTATGTTGCAAATTACACAAAAACATATTCTATCATTCATCAACCTTTCCAGCTTCAACAACCACCATACTTGGATATGGTAGGCAATTCTCAAGGTGGTCTAACAACATTCAAAACACTTGTAAACTACTTAAAAGTAGTTTCTCCTCCTCTTGGTAATTAATAAAAGGTAGTGAATTTTTATATGCACACAGAAATCATGCTTAACTGAAATTATACAAACCTCCCTTCACATTAAGCTTAAGTCATAAATCTTTCTTTAAGCTAGCCCCTGCTGCCTAGACATTTGCCACTAGTAACTGCAGCTAGAGACAACCTCCCACTTTCTAAGAATATCTACTACTACAGAACAAGTGTACATTTTAGGCTCACATGTTAATTTGTTTATAAATCTATGTTCCTTAACAGCTTCAACAGACTATTGACGAATATCTTTTTGGAAATACTGTACATATACTTATATGTTTTGGTCCATCCTACACAAATATCTATCCCTTCTTCTACATCAATGTCTACATTCTTCACTGCAAAACACAATGTTTATTCTACATTTTTTTGTATTCAACATACTATTCATACCGCTCAACCTCTTAGCCCAAAAAATCTGGACAAACCCTAAAATAATGGGGGGGGTGATAAAGGCCCAAAAACATGGACAGATTTTAAATATTGCTCTTATAAACTTACTAGAACAAGATTTGTGCTAACATGCATTTCCTGAAGGATATAAAGTCTGAAAGTCAAATGCAATATGCCAGAAAACCACAGATTTTATGAGGACTAGACCAAAAATATAAGGCACAAATCTGGGCATTCTGTGAAAAATCTGAACAGTTGAAAGATATGACACTATTGCACCACAAGAACAGTATTAGTTGTAATATATCTTAAAAGGAGCTTTGGCCAACTGAGACCTGCATGAGTGGAGCTAAGTAGATTTTTATCTGCACTTTTATCAAATAATACACGATTTAAAGTAATTTGTTTGTGTTGCATTGAGCAATATCTAGCTGGAAGTTGACTGTTTGTTCAGTAGGTCTTATACAAGTGGTATTTTCAGTTAAGGCTTGTTAAAAAACCTGCATAGCCAGTGATAAGTGGGGGTATTTTACCTCATTATTATTCAGTTTCTGTCTTATACAAGTGGTACAGTGAATTGTTTTCTGTTTAAACTGTGAGCTTTGGCCAACTGAGACCTGCATGAGTGGAGCTAAGTAGATTTTTATCTGCACTTTTATCAAATAATACACAATTTAAAGTAATTTGTTTTTGTTGCATTGAGCAATATCTAGCTGAAAGTTGACTGTTTTTTCAGTAGGTCCCCACCCCCACCCCCGGTTTTGTGTTGGTGTTAATCTTGGTGGCTTTGAAACTGCCCGCCCCTCTTGTAAATTTGCACTTGGATACTCCTCCTGGGCCCATCTCATTTGCTCACTCAAAAAAAAAAAATGTATCTGCTTTTACTGTATTTGTGTTTCTTCCTACTTTATTTTGCTTTTGCGTCATCTTAAAAGTACTCAGTTGTATTTATTACTGCTTGGTGTAACTCATTCTAAGCCTTTTAGTTTAAGCACTTGGTCTTCAGACCAGTTGTTTTACATTAAGAAGGTTTGTGGTCTGCACTGTAGTGGCAGGACAGGTAGCTTACATCCTTCTAAGTTGGGAACTGCTGATTGAGGGCTCAGTGTCTTATTCTAAAAGTGTATTAATTCTGGTTTAAGCACTTGGGCTTCAGGCCAGTTATTTTACATTAAGAGGGTTCGTGGTCTGCACTCTTGTGGGAGGAGAGGTTGGACTCTGCCCTTCTGAGCTGGGAATTTTTGGTTAAAGGCCTATAGTGCCTGCATATTTGAACTGCTTCTTACTGAAACTGGTACACCTTGTTTGCTGTAGCATAGACTAGATCCAGGCCTGCTGAATCTAACTTTGTTTGTATAACTTGAGCACTAATCCAGGCATTCTTTAAAGTATTCAATTGTATTTATTACTGCTTGGTAGTAACTTGATTAAAGTGTAGCTATCATTCTAAGTCTTTTGGATTAAGCACTTGGGCTTCCGACCAGTTGTTTTACATTAGGAAGGTTTGTGGCCTGCACTGTGGTGGCAGGACAGGTAGCTTAAATCCTTCTAAGTTGGGAACTGCTGACTGAGGGCTCAGTGTCTGTTATTCTAAAAGTGTATTAATTCTGGTTTAAGCACTTGGGCTTCAGGCCAGTTATTTTACATTAAGAGGGTTCGTGGTCTGCACTCTTGTGGGAGGAGAGGCTGGACTCTGCCCTTCTGAGCTGGGAATTTCTGGTTAAAGGCCTATAGTGCCTGCATATTTGAACTGCTTCTTACTGAAACTGGTACACCTTGTTTGCTGTAGCATAGACTAGATCCAGGCCTGCTGAATCTAGCTTTGTTTGTATAACTTGAGCACCAATCCAGGCATTCTTTAAAGTATTCAATTGTATTTATTACTGCTTGGTAGTAACTTGATTAAAGTGTAGCTATCATTCTAAGTCTTTTGGATTAAGCACTTGGGCTTCAGACCAGTTGTTTTACATTAGTAAGGTTTGTGGCCTGCACTGTGGTGGCAGGACAGGTAGCTTACATCCTTCTAAGTTGGGAACTGTTGATTGAGGGCTCAGTGTCTGTTATTCTAAAAGTGTATTAGTTCTGGTTTAAGCACTTGGGCTTCCAGCCAGTTATTTTACATTAAGAAGGTTTGTGATCTGCACTCTTGTGGGAGGAGAGGCTGGACTCTGCCCTTCTGAGCTGGAAATTTCTGGTTAAAGGCTTATAGTGCCTGCATATTTGAACTGTTTCTTACTGAAATTGGTACACCTTGTTTGCTGTAGCATAGATTAGATCCAGGCCTGCTGAATCTAGCTTTGTTTGTATGCTTGTTGTTTGCTTGCTTGTTATTTCCCTGAAATGCTAATTCCACCTAAAACGCAGATTTTCAGCGCTTCTGTGGATCCCTAGTGATATCTGCATTGCTTATTGTACTTATTTCCTTGTTTCACTTTAATGAAAGTTACTGTTTGTCATTTTTGCATTTAAGTTACCTGTAGCACATTGCATTTAAGTTACCTGGCACTTGCTCACTAAAGCAATTATATAAGTCAGCACTAAACAATTAAAAGCACTACACCCTCACAAACTCGCCTTGAGTACCTTGTTCCCCACTGGGCCTTTTTTCAATTATAAAGGAATTCCCAATACTATTCTAGCATGTCCAAAGGTCAGTTGTCAATCTCCACTCTGGTCCAGCTGGTGAATCTGGGAATCTTGAGGCAATGTTACAACTGCCTCATGTACACAGACAACCCTCTCCTCCTCCCAACAAATTCCAACACATGTGAGAGATGCAACCATATAGCCAAACTGGAGGCTAAGCTCTCTCAACTCAGTACTGACGTAACCAGTCAGGAGGAAAAGGAAACCACACTCACTACAATTCCAGTCTCACACAGACCTACCACGACAGCAAACCAAACACATAAACACACAAAAACATACTCAGAGGCTCTAAATTAAAATCTGCCTAAGCAGCAGAGACATCCAAAGCAGACACCCAAGCAACCGCTACCCCAAAATAAAACACGTGCAACACATAGCTCACAAAGCCAGTGTGCCGAACAGTCACAGCCCTTAAGGCTAAACAACACACCTGATACACTTGTAATAGGTGACTCTATCGTCAGGCACACTGATGTCCCGCTCACCAGGCTGAACAAGGAGAAGGTCACGGTGAGCTGCCTGTCGGGCGCTAGGATCCGCCACATAACACAAGCACTCAGGTCACTCCAAGGCAAGTACAAATATGACTCAGTCATTGTCCATGCTGGTGTGAATGACCTGAGACGTACCTCCCTGGACTACATGAAAAGAAACATAAAGGAGCTCTCCGAGCATGTAGCCCAGGCCGGTATGACCCTGACCTTGAGTAGCATCTTACCTTTACCATGAATGATGCCACAATATGAAGACAAGATGATCAATTTCAACAATTGGCTTAAGTATTGGTGTCATTCAAAGGGGATCCAATGCCTGTCAGCCTGGGATGACATGCTCGACAAGCCACGATGCTTCACTAGGGACGGCTTGCACCTATCACCCCTGGGCTTTCGGATATTGGCAAAGGCTCTTGCTACCCCCATAGTGCCTTTTTTAGGCAAGGCTCAAAAAACAAACCCACCTCCATAGGTATCAAAAGGGATAAGAAACTAAGAGTAGTGCTACTCAATACCAGAAGTCTAAATCTCAAGATGCATGCATTCGAAACTCTCCTTAGCATGGAGAACATCAATATCTGTGCAGTAACAGAAACCTGGTTCAAGGCTCCCGAGAGCACCCCAGCACTACCAGGTTATACCTCATACCATGCTTTTTGGCCCCAAAACTTGTACCGAACCACAAAAGGAGGGGGAGTATCAATATTCGTCAAAGATACCCACACCTCCAGGTTGGTGGCACAGCACGAAGCATCAGAGACTATCCATGTGCAACTAACAGTGGGTAAAACTGCCTTCCAGTTAATAGCCTGCTACAGACCATCCTCCCAAACCCAGGAACTCCACTCGGCCTTCCTGAGAACACTGAAAAATATGAAGGTCTCTCCAAACACCATTATATTGGGCGACTTCAACTACCCAAGCATAGACTGGGAGCATTATTCTAGCTCCAACACCCTAGCCCAAAGGTTCCTAGAATTTATAAACTCAAATGCTATGGAACAACTTGTTACCACTCCCACAAGAGGGGAAAACATACTGGACCTGATCATCACCAACATGGGGACTCTATGCTGCAGACCAGAAGTGTATCCCTCACTGGTAAGATCAGACCATAAACTAATCTCACTGGATATTCACATCCCGACCCCAACCCCTGCCCAGAAAACCACAGTGAAAAACTTCTCTAAAGCAAATTTCACACTCCTCAAAACCGAGGTGGAATCCTTCAAAGTCCCCGGGCCTGTGGAAAATATGGCCCAGACCAAAGAATCATTTATAAATGCATTCTATGAACACCTTCAGGAATGCATGGATCATGCAATCCCAAATAAAACCAAGACCCAATCCTCCAAAGGCAGAAGTCCTGTCTGGTGGACCCCAGCCATAAACAAACTATACAATAGAAGGAAGAAGCTACTACATAATAGAGCAAAATCCCAAAAAGGGAAGGCATCTCTGATCAGTATTAGCAAAAAACTATGGGCACTCATAAAATCGTCTAAGGCCAGCTTTGAGAGAATAATTGCACAGGACACTAAGGATAATCACAAGGCTTTCTTTAGTTATGTTAGGAACCTGGGTGGGAATTCCCAGATATGCTCAGAATTAGTCCAAAATGACAAAAAAATACACCGAACCCACAGACATTACCAACATCCTAGCTGACAGGTTCAGTGCAGACTTCTCCCCCCCCTCCCCACCAAAAGGACAAATATCTATCCCAGCAGAGTGCTGCCCCACTGACATCTCAGATGCTCAGGTAAGAGCCACCCTCTCCAAAGCAAAAACACAGCATCAATGGGACCAGACGGTGTCCCGGGCTGCATCCTACATGAACTCCAAGAAGAGCTAAACCCAAACATAAAACTACTGTTCAATCTCAGCCTTACTACAAGATATGTACCCAAAGAGTGGCGTACAGCAACGGTGGTCCCTCTCCACAAAGGTGGTGCCTCAACGGATCCTGGAAACTATCACCCCATAAGCCTGACTAGCTTGGTCTGCAAAGCTATGGAAAGGATCATCATGGACCTCATAAATAAAGATATTCGGGACCTACAGACACTGGATCCTACCCAGTTCGGCTTTGTTAAGGGCAGATCCTGCCTCTTAAACCTGGTCAATTTCTTTGAAACAGTCACCAAGGCCATTGACGAGGGGAAGGTGGTCCACACAGCCTACCTGGACCTCGGACAAGCCTTCGATACAATACCCCACTCGGGCATTATAGATAAGCTCACCAGCTTAAATATAAACCCCTATGTCACTAGATGGGTTGCAAACTGGCTCAAGGACAGAACCCACATGGTTAGAATTGCTGGAGCCATGTCAGACTCCAAACCAGTTACAAGTGGCATCCCACAAGGCTCAGTCCTGGGACCTCTCTTGTTCGGTATTTATTTCTCAGAGGTACAGGCCAACACGGAAGGACTGTGGCTGACCAAGTTCGCAGATGACTGCAAACTGGGAGCCATGATCAACTCTCCAGCCAACACAAGCATCCTCCAAAAGGCCCTCATAGAAACAGACAACTGGTGCCAGAGCCATGGCCTCAAGCTAAACGCCAAAAAGTGTATAGTCATCCCCTTTGGCAAAAACAAAGTGCCTACAAATTACCACATAAGTGGTAATCCATTAAGTACGGAAGAAGTAATTAGGGACCTGAGGACCCTAGTTGATAGCAATCTCTCATTTGACAACCACGTGGCCAAAGTGGTTAGAAAAACATTTTATATAGCCCACCTAATCATGAAGGGATTCACATCTAGATCAGGGGAGGTCATCGTGCTTCTTTACACATCCCTCATCAGGCCCATAATTGAGTATAATGCCCCTTTTGGGATGTACCTTACCAGACACCTGCAGCAACTGGAAAGACCCCAAAAGTACCTCACCAAGAGGATCAAAGGGCTCAAACAGATGCCATATGCTGCCCGGTTAAAGAAACTCCAGCTCTACTCAGTGGCATACCACCTGCTCAGAGGCGATTTGTGCCTGACGTATAAAGCCATGTCCAACCCGGAATTACTGGACATGCTGCACCTCAGAAAATCCAAATCCCATCAAGCTATGCGCTCGAGAGACTTGAACCTCAGCACTGAAATAAATAGGACATGCTGGAGGGACAGAATCATAACCCAGAGGCTCCCTTCATTCTGGAATAAAATCCCAGTCCAGGTTAGGCAGAGTTCCTCATTGACTCTCTTCAAGAGGAATCTTGATGAGTGGATGAGGGATCGTAGGTTTTCCCCGGGTATCACTTCTGTGTCACTGTTAGACAGAGGCACAGTATACTAACCTTGAAAAAGGGCATAGCAGAATTAATTTAAAATGGGTGGCGAAAGCCAAACACACTCTGGCTAGGCTTATAAATGCCCTAGGGCAGATAGCCTAGTATGAACCTATGAACCTATAAAAGCTTGCTCAAATGGAAACTACACACAGAAACTGAAAAACATGTTTATTTCTTCATGTTCTGATGGTTTTCCACATTTCAACACCACTCCTGGACTCTATATACCCTTTTTATATTTTTAAATGCAATTCGGCACATTCTTAGATGTGTCCAGTGTTATCTGTTAGCATTTTCTTCACATTAGTCTTAGCCGCAATACTGAAATGTCTCCTTTGTCACAGTTTCTGTGTTTTCCATGGGTGTTTCTTTCTTTTTCTTTTTTTTAACAGTGGTTTGGGGTCTGAATTTCCACCTAGGTAATTGATCATTAACCTTGGGCCAAATTGCACTGCAAGCTTTATCAGTAGAAAGCATATTGTGATTGCGCTAGAAGTATTTCTTAATCCTGAAAACAGTTATATCTTTGGGGGGGGTTTACATATCACATGATTCCTTGATGTTTGTAAATGCCACTGTATGCATGTCCATAGTATTCCAATGTATTCCTTATTCAATCCACTAACCATCTGCTATAGAGTGCTTGATTTTAATGATAATAAAATCATTGCATAAATGTCTTTTCCTTTCCTTTTACACCAAGACAATTTTAAATTTTGCCAGGGCACCAATGAACATTCACTACATTTTTGAGCACTAGGTGGCACCAGAAAGCTGTCACTAGTGCTTAAATAACTCCAAGATGGAAGAAGGAGTAAACATTGCTCAATAGTCTTTAAAAGGACAAGCAGTTCTTAGCATTTCTCAGCATGTCAGTCATTACATTTTTTCCACATTTCACAGATTTCTTTTTTATTTGATACAGTATAATTCATGTGTTCATTTCTTCTTTTAATAAGTGAATTGATTTGTATAACAGAGGTCCATTAAATTCTGCTTTCCCTTTATATGTCCACATATATAATTCTCAATAAAGCTATGGCCTGGCGAGTGATACATTTCATCCATATTTTCAGCATTGCTATTATATACATTTTGTCAGGATTCACACAATTAAGAAACCAATAAAGAAATCAAACAGAGAACATATAATCATTATAAGTAGGAAAAAGACTTAGTACTGAGTCTTCTCAGTTTAAAGAGCAAATGTAGCTGTGCATGAATATTGTACACACTATTAAAGGTCAGAGCTCAAAACTAACTTCAGTCTATCTTGTTATATAGTTGAGAGTTACTCTTAACTCCCAAAATCCTGCTAAACAGTCCACAACCTGTAATTTGAGACCAAGACAATTTTAAATTTTGCCAGGGCACCAATGAACATTCACTACATTTTTGAGCACTAGGTGGCACCAGAAAGCTGTCACTAGTGCTTAAATAAATCCAAGATGGAAGAAGGAATAAACATTGCTGCTGAAGACATTTTGGCCAGAGAATCAGAGCAGGATGAAATCCCTTACATAGTTGGAGAGTGGAGGTCTGGATACAACAGTACTGGGGAACTAAATGAATGAGGGTAGACAAGATGGTACATTGTAATTAGAGTACTGATAGAGCAGTCAGATAATGAAGCCAGTAATGTGATACAGAAAAATATTACAATGGCTGAATGTACAGGGTTATGCTTGGCTGATTATGTAATCACTTTTAAGGACATGCCTCTGCAACAGGATACTGTAAATGAGAGAAAGGAAGTAAAGGAAAAAAAGCATATGCAAATGTTTTAAGTCAAGGAACATGATGAAGTGTACAATGCAAAGAGAGGTGATTGTCAAGAGTGAAAGGGCAGTAAATTTAGGGAAAAAAAATCAGTAGTAATAATACAAAGCAAAATAAGTGCTATGATTGACAGATATAGGTTCATAGGTTAGTACAAGGCTAACTGCCCTTGCAAGCCATTGTAAGCCTAGCCAATTATTCCTTGTGAGATTCAAACCCTGCACCATGTGTTTGTAAGGCAAACATCTAAACCATTAGGCCACCCTCCCAACCTATGGCATTATGGGCAATATTATATTGCCATTAGGATTAATGGGGCTGGAGGACTTTTGTGAAGCAACATTAGAGGTGGTTTCAGGTATAGAAAAATGAACAGGTGACAAGGTAGAAAAAAGAAATAACATGCAACCTTGGAAAGATTTTATTTTCAGAACTTTGACTTACAGTTAAAAAGGCAACTGACTATGCAGATCAGAACTTTAGAAATGGGTTGGTATATGATAAAGTGCATGACATAAAATGTATGATAAAAGAAAGATATGGATAGACAGCTGGGAAGTGATGATTACATAGGCCATGCATAATGGAAAATTATAGCATATTTCAAATAATACAATAGTTAATGGGAAAAGAGCAACTGTTTGGTATTGGGGCCAACTAAAGTTTGCTTCTACTGAGTCAGCAAATAGCATATGGCTCACAAATACGCAAAAAGGAGATGTGGGCAGTTTGAAGAGCAAAGCCATACTGCTAGAAACTATAGACCATTTTGTAGGAAACGTAATAAGTCTAGCCATGTTTTGTTTGAATGTCTGGTTCTGGAAAAAGAAATTGAAAGGATAACAGAAATTATCAAGAAAACAATATTCAGGAAGAAAGTGAGTGGCAGATGTAAGTGAGAAAGAAAGGGAAAGAAATGTGACTTGAGGTGAAAAAAGATCAAAGGGAAAGAGTGATGGTAGAAGAGATTCAGTTCCAAGCAGAAAATAAGTATGATAGTACGATGGGTTGGCAAATGAAGAATGGAAAGACTGACTCCAAGACATGGGAAGAACAAGAGCAGAAGGAAGTTAAATCAATTGGAAAATGAATGAGAAGCAGAAAAAGAAAAAAGTAAGAACAAGCAGAGAACAAGATGCATAAAAGGAAAAGAAAAGACATGATTTATGCAATTTGGACTAAATGTAAACCATATAAGAAATGAAGTGTGGGAGTTAATACTTGTTGAATTACAAAAAGAAAAAAAAAATGGATGCATTTTGTTTACTGGATATGAGTCATGTTTAAAAGAAAAAGAGAAAAAATTAAAGCCATATGAAGAAAAGGGACAGCACAGTGGTGTAGCAGTTAGCACTGTCACCTCACAATAAGAGGTTCTCCGGTTTGATTCTCAGCTGGGGTGCCTTCTGTGTGGAGTCTGCATGTGCTCCCACCATTTGTGTGGGTTTCTTCAGGGTGCTCCATTTTCCTCCCACATTCCAAAGAGATGCAGTAGATGGATTGGACACTGTAAATTGTCCCTAAGTGTGAGTGTATGCATGGGAGTGTGTGGTGCACCCTCTGAGAAGGGTTGGGCCATGGGCTAGCATCCCGATCCTGTAAAACCTGTACCTGCTATGGAAACAACAAGTGCTGAAAGGTGCTCATTGCCCAGTGTGCTGAAGACCATTGGAGCAAATCCAGGATCCAGGATGAGGCATGAAGGAAAGATTATATGGTCAGTAGAAAATAAGACATGTACTAGGATAATCATAGTAATAAAAGAAGATGAAGTAAAAATATTGGATGTAATAACTCTGATACCAGAAAGGGCGATGGAAATTGTGTGTGTATCAGGGGTAATAGTAATACATGCTTATAAAAGCATATTGAAGAGAAAAAAATGTTTGAATAATTTATAAATACATGACAGTAACATGACTAAGCTAATGATTAAAAAAATAATAAAAAATAATGCAAGTTGTAAAAGTGATAAAAGAAACAATTTGATGTGGAAACTTGAAAAAATGAAAAAGCAAAGAATGGTTATCAACAGGTAGAATTTTAAAACAAAGATTGATCATGTTATGTATTCAGGTGATATGAAGGAAGTAGCAGGTAGGGTAGAAGGAGTACATTACACAGAGCAATATGGGCTGTGTTAGATGATAATGATGAAATTACAAAAGGAAAAAGGACCAAATTGGTTTATAGGGCATGGAAGTAAAAAGAATAGAATGAAGGGGAAGGTAGTAACTATGGAAAGAACACATAACAGTGAGAGTATGTTATGAAAGATGGATGAATTGGTGAGTCTTGTTTAAAGAGAAATATAAAAAGACTTTTAGGAAGCAGAGAGAAAGATTAAGAAACTAGGTAAAATAAAATATAAAAACATGGTGAGATATATTGTGAAAGGAATGGACAAAGGAAGTAATAACATAAAAGAAATAGAAATTAAATACAAAATAAAGAAAATATGTGCATATTTTTAAAAGGAAATAAGGAAGACATTTTACCCCTTTTAGGAAAGGTGGTAAAAATAAGGAAAGGTACGAAGGATGGAATGGTAAATAAAAATGGGATAATAAAACATAAGACTAAATTATGTAGATAGTAGAAAAAATGTAGAATCAATGTATAAGAAAAAAGAAGTTGAAATGGAAAGGTGGAAAGTAAATAAAATGTAAACTAGAAGAAAGAATTTAATTGAAAAATAGGAGGACGTTATAAGAGAATGGAAGGAAGGCTCAGCACCAAGCCTGGATGTATTAAGTTATGGACATTAAAGGGATGAGTGAAAGGGAAAAGAAGTAATTATGGAAATAGTGACTAAATGGTTATAGCATGAGATAGAATATGAAAACTTATATACTGAGATGATTGCATTTATATGGAAGAAAGATGACAAAGATATTAAGAACTGGTGACAAATAATGAGAAATGTTGATTATAAAATCTTTATAAAGATATTGCTAAAAGATTAGAGACTGTTTTGGAAGATATGATAGGAAAAAGGTATATGATGTAAAGGAAAATGAATGAAGAAATTGAGTGTAATAATAAAAGAAGTAATAAAATCCTGGATGTGAAGTATAAAATAATGACAAAATAAAAACGAAAAAAGAAAAAAGATGTAGATTTTGAAAAGAATTTGATGATAAGATAAAGTTATGAAATATTAAGATCATTGAAATCAAGAAAGATAGAAAGGAATTGTATCACGTGATAATGGAGAAATATTGTTTACTATATCAATGGAAAGATTTTAAGGATGAGATTTAAAGCAAAAACATAGACGGGAAACATTTGAATATTTACATGAGACTGGCAATTTTTTGGGGAATATTTTTGGATAAGTTCCATATAAAATTTACTATGAAATATAAAGCAATAGACAACAGAAAATGTAAATTTTGTAATGAAGAAAAAATGACAAAGAACTACTTTTTGGATTATAAAAAGAAAGATAGAACATTGCATAAGAAAACATAACAAATACAAAAAAAATAATTTGGTAGATGAGCTAAGATATAAAAATAACACTGGTTTTGTGGAAAAGAAGATGAGATGAATTGATAATGAAAATAAAAATGATGAAGATAATTTGGTTGAAATAAAAAAGTGGAGAAAAGTATTGGACAGAATGAAAGATGTTAAAATTTATAAAATTAAAGATGTAAATATTGAAAATATTGGAAATCTTGTAGAAATGTAAAAAGAAAGGAAGGGAGTATATATATATATATATATATATATATATATATATATATATATGTGTGTGTGTGTGTATATATAAAAATATATATATATATATATATATATATATATATATATATATATATATATACATACATGATTAATGATCAAAAAGCATCATCAAAGTCAATTTTTTTGGAAAAAACTGTTCAACAAAATTGGTGTCCTTAATATAACAGTGTAAACTTAAATAAGTGTTTTTTTGCAGGAGGGCAAGTCCTGCTATAGCCCCCACATGAGGAATGTATCTACCACACTCCTTTGCTATTAAGTATACCAACTCTGAGATCACACAGCACTGGGCAAAGGGAAAAATGTACCTTTTCTGGTGTTCAGAAATCTATTGAAAATACCAGTTTCCTATTTAATCTGTTGAAGCTGTATTCTGTTGGATGACTTCACCAATCATGGAATGCATTAATATATTGCCTGTCAACTAAGTAGTAGGTAAGCATTTATATTTATTTATTTTATATTTGTTGACAGGGATAGTCCGACTGGATATATGTCCAATTTCAGTGGAGGCCCGGGGAGAAAAGCTCCAGATAACACAGATAGAACATAACAGATATGAGTCAAACATATTTATAAAGCCCTCTAGTAGGTACTCACAAACAACAAAGTGTGTAATAGTATACAAAAACAACAGGTTGCAGCAAGCTATTATGAGCAAGAGATGCGTACAATATTAATTTAAATAAGGCATTGAATAAGTAGTGATTAATCAGGGTTAGTACAGAGACAAAGCCAGTGCTCTTTAAAATACTGTTTGAGGCCTTTTTTGAAGAGACTTAAAGAAGGTTTGAGGGTAAGGTTAGATGGAAGTGAATTCCAAGTTTTACCGATGATGCTGGCAAAAAGGGAGTTGCTGGCTGAGTTAATGGCTTTCTGGGTTTAGACCAATAGTTTATTGGATGATCATAGTTGCTTTAAATTACTGTATGGGTTTATGATATTTTTGAGTGCCGGAGTATTTTCAGGGTGGTACAGAATTTTGTGTGCTACTATAAACTGATTGAACAGAAGTAGGCTAGGCAGTTCTAGCCACCCGAGAAGACTGAGGTTTTGACAGTGATGTGTCCTATATGTTGAGTCTATGGCAAATCTGGCAATATGGTTGTAACAGTGAGAGAGCTTACTAAGTTCAGTTTTGCTCAATTTGAAGAGTATGGGGGAGGCATATAGAAGGGTAGAGAGTAGGTGTGAGTGGGCGAGTGCAGTCCTAGCTAATGGAGTTAGAAAAGGTTTGCTTCTATATAATGATTTTTTTATAGTTTCATTGATATGCAAACCAAATTTGAGATTATTGTCTACTATTACTCTTAAAAGCTTAGCATGGTCATCTGGAGAGATAGAGGTACCGTTGTTGGATGTTATGGAGAAGGAAAATGGGGTGGATCTACTACTGGGGGTAAAGAGGAGCAGTTTAGTTTTGTTGGGATTTAACAACAGACAGTGATTAGAGAGACAATTTTCAACTGTGTTAAATGTGTTTTTTGTTAAGGTTTGCAGGTCTAAAGCAGAGGAGGCCATACAGATCAGAATAGAATTGTCTGCATATTGAATGCAGGTTACATCAGGGATGGCTGTATGAAGATTGTTGATGAAGACAGAAAAGAGTAGAGGGCCTAGAATAGAGCCCTGAGGGACACCAAGGGTGAGGACCTAGAATAGAGCCCTGAGGGACACCAAGGGGGAGGACCTAGAATAGAGCCCTGAGAGACACCAAGGGTGAGGACCTAGAATAGAGCCCTGAGGAACACCAAGGGTGAGATGTAGCAGGGTGGATAGTTTGCCCTGCCATAATACAGTCTGTTGTCTGCCATTCAGATAGGATAGGAACCACTGAATAGCATGGTTATCTAGGGAGATGGATTTTAGGGAATGGATGAGTAATTTGTGGTTGACCATATCAAAGGCCTTTGACAGGTCTAGAAATAGGGCTGAAGATAGCCTGTTGTTGTTCTAGAAATAGGGCTGAAGATAGCCTGTTGTTGTTCCTGTTCTGGAATATGGTATTTGTTAAAGAAAGGAGGGTGGAGGTGGTGCTGTGATGTGGCCTAAAGCCATCCTGAGAGTTGGCAAGCAGGCTATTCTGAATGAGATTGCTTATGAACACACTTCTCCATTAATTTGGCTAGTGGTGAGAGAATGGCAATGGGTCTGTAATTGGCCAGTTCTGTTGAACTTCCACCTTTGTGGAATGGATAACATGGGATATTTTCCAGAATGAGGGGATAGTTCCATCATAGTGTTCTATTTATTAGGACAGAGATGGGGAATGCTATGGGGTCGGCAGCTTTTTGTAGGTACTCTGCAGGAAGGAGGTCAGCAGAAAGGGTGGTTGGTTTTAGTTTTTTGATAAGAGATCAGATAAAAGTGGCAGAGACAGGTTGGAAGCTAAAGGGGGGATGAGAAGTGGGTGTGTTAGTGGTAGAGTTAGAGTGGGTGGGAGTAAGTTAGTTAGCTAAGGACTGAATAGTTTTAGTGAAAAAGTTATTAAAGGCAGTGGCAACAGTTCTCGGGATTTATGGGTGTAGTTTGATGGGGTTGGGGTAGTAGATTGTCCTGGATGAAGAAGTCGGTTAATACCCATCCAAAATTTTGGGGATTGTTTTGGTGTTTAAATTGGTTGTTCTGGTAGTAGTTTTTTTTTTTTTTGTCCAGCAAAATGAGTTTTTTTGTATCTTTTCTAAGTTGACGATATCTCACTTGGTCAAGGGGGGGCTTTAGTTGTTTGCCATTTGGTCCAGGCTATATTTCTAAGTTTGATTTTTATCTTAGTTTCCTTTGTGAGCCATGGAGCAATATTAGATTTAGTCTTTATAATACGTGCGGGAGCATGGGAGTCAAGGATGCTCAGGAATTTATTGTTAAAGAAAGTTACGGCTTTATCTAGTGGTAGATTTTTTAGGACTGACCAGTTGACCGATTTAAGTTTGTTTAGGAAGTTAGTAGAATTGAAGTTTTATTATTTCTGATTGTTTTGTACATAGTCTTGTGGTGGGTGTCTGCCTTATGCTTAATAATATGTTAGTGAATAATCACTTAGGTAATCAAGGAGAGTCCCAGCTGTATACAAATTTGGGTGGCTATTGATAAGTACCCAATCTAAAATACTTTCCCTGTTGGTGGGTTTACTAATCCTAGTGGGAGAGGTTATTATTTGTGTGAACCCAAACAGATTTATATGGGTGACAGGAGATTCAGCTGAGCAGTGCACCAGTCGATGTTAAAGTCACCAAGAACAGTGGTTTCTTGGGGGTAGCTAGTGGATAACTATTGAAGGATATCCTCCAGAGTGCTTATTTTATTGCCTGGGGGAATGTAGACACGGAGAATATTTATACTCTTATTATTGTTAATTTACACTTTGATAATAAGTATTTCTGCATTGTTAAATGGGGCGGTTGAACTGGATCTCTATTAACACAATGTATTTTTGTAAAGAACTGCTATCCCACCTCCCTTCTTAGCTGTTCAGTCTAATCGGTGTATGTTGTAGCCCAGGGTAATACCTCATTATCGGCAGTAGTATATTTCAGCCAGGTTTCTGTAAGACACATTATGTCTGAGGAATGAACTGCTAAGAGGGCATGCAGGTTGGGGATTTTGCTATTTATACTTCAAATGTTCAAGTGATATGTCAGGAGATCATTTGCAGGACTGTTAAGAGGTAGTTTATTGATGGGATTGGTGGTGTAGGTGTTATTGTCACCAGCTGGAGACGGGCCAGGGTTGGGATGGATGTCCCCATCTGTAACGAGGTTATATTGAAATCTGATTATGAGCTTCAGAAACTTATGAATAAGTCTTAGATAGTGCTTGTCCCTTGGATTAGATTTTAAGGTTTTAATTGGGTGATGAGGTAAAGTGGATATGTGGGGGGATAGCAAGGTGAGCTAACTTGTAAGAGAAGGCTGGGGTGGTAGTTTGACATTTTGGGTAGTGGAATCCATGGTCATATTGCTTTTCATAGGTGGTGAGGAGATAAAGGATGAGCTTCAGGGGCAGTAGAGAAAATACTAGTGTTTTTTGCTGATGCTAGCATAGCAAGAGGCCTGGCCATTATGGGGCACAGTTTTCAGCCAGGATTTGTCAGGAAAGGAAGGAGAAAAGTTGGGTTGCAAAGAAAGATACATTTTATTTATTTATTTGACATTTGTTTACCGTGAAGGCCCGACTGGGCCAAAAAGTGCCCATTTTCAGTGGAAGCCCAGGAGAAAAGTTCCACAATCACAATCTTTCAAAAATCAATTACAGATATTTTAAATCACAAAGTATAATGTTACGCTACAAAACACAGAAGTGAAAAAAATGTTGTAATGAAAGAAACATAGACATATCATATGTTTCATACAAGAGTGCAATGGAAAAACAACAACATGAGTTGGAGAAAATATATGAAGAAAAACTCATTAGTCATATTGTTTGTTACATAGATTAGTATGTGAAAAATGAGACCTGAGACAATTCTAATGAGATATTCAAAAGAGATATTAGAGATTACAGGAATAGTGACAGTGAGAGGAAATTGAATGATGTCTTAGTATGAGAGATGGTGTTCATATTATGGTTATAGAAGGAAGAATTGATAGAGAGGAAAGGAAATTATAAGAATAGTGAGGACAGAGGTAGCGGAAAGGGCTGCAGAGATGCAGTGAATAAGGTAAGGTAGTAGGAAAACCAAAAGAAAGGAGTGGAAGAAGAAGAGGTTGAAGAGGGTTGTGGGGTGTGATTTAGGTTAAGGGGAGTGAATGAAGTATAGTGGGTAAGTTCAGCCAGGATTGGCACAGGGACAGATATATATATTCATATCCCATAATTTTCTGATCACATGTCAGAAGAAGGGTGAGGTGTGTAAACTTACATTCTTACTCGAAGACTTGATGTTAAGGTGTTGAAAGTAATGATTTCAGTAGAACCTAGTCCTGAAAGTGTTATTCTATGGAGTACAATAAGGTGTAGAAAATTTCCTCTTGCTAACAAGCTGGTTATAGTTTCTGTTTCTAGACAGTGGAATGATATTTTTTACAGTTTTCCAGCAGGGAAGAGAGTATTTGAGAGAAGCCAGTGTGTTGTTTTTAATTTCTCCAAATCTTTTGGGTTTCTAATACCATGATGGGAATGGAACCCATTCATAAGTCAAAATACGATTAAAGTTCATGAAATTAATATTGTTTCACTCTTTGATGTTAGCCAAAAGTGCTCTTTGCAGCTCCCGCAATCTGCCCAGTAATGACTCCTTTTGCAATTCATATAATGTTACATGAATTGGCAACATATCTAAATACGACTGTAAATTTTTTTTATAAGACCAGTTGCTCCTACTACTATTGGAACTGTCTGGGTATCTTTCTTCCACATGACTCTCGTTTCTGCCTGCAGATCAAGGTATTTCATGACTTTGTGTCTTTCTGTATGCAAGACACTGCAGTCACTAGGTGTAATTCAGTGATCAATGCTACTTTTGTCTTCTTTTCTTGGACCACTATATCTGGTTTTCTAGCATCTATCTATTGAACTGTTGGTATTGAGTGATTCCATTTGATATAAACTTCATCATTTTCTATGATTCTTTGTGGCTCCAGTGTTTTTCAGCCACTTCGATACCATGATGTTTGCACAATCTCCAGTGTAATAGTCTCACCACATTATTATGCCTTTCAGTATACAGTCCCTCTGCTATTAGTGCACCGCAACCAGCAACGAGGTGTGCGACTGTTTCCAATTTGGTTTTACAAAACCTACATATGTCTGTTTCTCCCACATGTTCAACAGACTTTGTAAACCAGTGTGTATGTAGCCCACTATCTTGGGCTGCCAATATTAACCTTTCATTTCTTTATGTGAATTCACCTCTCTTTAACCATTCCTGCATTTGTTCTTGATCAACATGAGGCTCTTCCAGATGTTTTTTATAATTGCAACTATATTTATGTTTTTTCTACATGTCTTGCCTTCTCATCTGGTCCTTCACCTTATATTCTTTCTTTTGTTTTTTAGCACACTCAGTTGCTGTCTGTTTTTTATCCACTTCTGGTTTGATTTCCATTCCTGCTTGATGTCGATAGGCTTCTGCTAAATTAAGCAGAGATGTCATCTTAGATTTATTCTCCTCATGTTTCAAAACTTTCACTACATTTGGATCCTGTGAGGTCACCAGATATGTGTGGAGTCCCACAATTGCAGAAATATACATGCAAACAATTTCAAGGAAGCCCATCCCTCCTTCAGAACGGGGAATATATAATCTTGGTATACACTGATTTTTATAAATCATTTGGTGAGTATGAAGCATCCTTCTTGTTTTAATATCCAGTGTGTCATTGAGATGCAACTGATGAGCTGTTATGCTTTTGTTAATTAAGTTATGCTAAAGTCCACACTGCTGCCTATTACCACAGGAGTCCCACAAGGGTCCATTCTGGGACCCCTTCTATTCTCCATCTTCATTAATGATCTCCACAGCATATGCCAAGATGCATCTGTTATACAATATGCTGATGACTCAACATTAGTCTGCTCAGCCAACGACCTACATGAACTCCACTCCATTACCCAAAAAGCCTTCCAAATTACTGAAACCTGGTTTCTTAACAAAAACGTATTACTTAATCTCAAAAAGACCAAACTGTTGCTATTTAAACCAAACAAATTCACCTCAATGCCCAACACATTCAATATTGTGTCCAGAAATGGGACTATCATCTCACCAGACACTCATACTAAATTGCTAGGAGTGACCATTGACAACAACCTCAAGTTCAATCTACATATAAATCAAACTATTAAAAACATTCACAAAAAAATGGGCAGTCTTTATAAAAACAAAATATTTCTAACCCAACCTGCTAGAATAAACATAGCTCAAACCTACATGCTCTCCACACTATTCTACGTCACTCCCATCTTCACCAACTTAACCAAAACTGAAATGGCCAAGCTTAAGATCTGCTACAATCAAACTGACAAATTTTCTACTGATGCCCCCTACCGTGCTCACTATTGTCATTCACTAAATCAACTTAATTGGCTTGAATTCCCAAATCTCTTCTCATTCCATCAGCTTTCTTTCACCCATAAACTCCTACTACTTGCTGAAAAAAAAACAGTACTATCTAATCTACTTAAACTGCAAACTAATAGCAGACAACTTCACTCTAGTGATAAAAGACTAATCAAGGTGACCAAAAGAAATAACACAGCAGGTGACTCCCTGTTCCCGAACTACATCAGTAAAATTTGGAGCTCATTACCTTCTGCCATTACCTCAGCCAACTCAATGGTTACATTCAAAAAACTACTAAAAGAACACCTAAAACTCACATGGCTATGCCCTTGCTACCCACCAGGTTGACCCATATCACCACACACACCCTCTGACCCACTCTGATGCTCCCTTTCACTTCTATCTCTTGAAGAAGAATTGTGGCTCCTCAGTATAGTGCCTCACCTGCAAACACCCACACCAACAGTCCACAAATATACACATTCCAACTTCAAACCCAACCTCTTCTCACTAAACTAATCCTAACATCCTCTCCCAATCCCCTCTTACTTATATTTGTCTCAATCACTGTTATTACTGGAGACCAATACATTCTAAGTACTACTTTACTTTAACTTTAAACTATGGAATTTTGTTAAAACTTGTGACTACCAATGAATATTGTACTTTGTAACTTTAAAACTATGGAATCTTGTTAAATCACATGTTTTCCTATGAATACTTGCTTGCTATGAAAAAAATATCATACCTGTTTGTTCTTAATCTGTGGAGCTTTTCTCCCTGGGCCTCCACTAAATTTGGACATGTATCCAGTCAGTCTCTCCCAGTCAACAAATGTAAAATAAAAATAAATAATAAAATAAATAAGTTGTAGAAATGCAGGCCATAGAAAAGAGAATGGTGTCTGAAAAATTTAGCAAATCTACTATTTGGATTTGGAATAAAAATGATGCTGCTGTTAATCGCCATGTACTGTGGGGCACAATATAGAACTTTTGGGTTTCATAATTCGAGATGTTAGAGCCTTAATACATTTTGGTGCTCAATGTTTTGAGGACTTTTTTTTAATTGATTAATTACAAGCTTACACTTTAGCCTGAAACACAGGACTTCTTTGCATTTTCATGCAATAGATGTTGAACAAACTGATATAGAACATTATTAAAAAGACATGTGCAACTCTCTGCTGTAAATAAAACTGTAGATGGAAGGGCAATATGAAATGGATTGTGGGAAGCATGTTTTTTTTAATTATGGATAATATGATTATACATTTACCATGTATTTTGCACTGCTGGACTACAAGGAACAACCCTACATTATACAGAGCAAGCAAAAGCATGCTTTTTTGTAAGGACCAGGATCATTTGATTAATTATTGCCCTTAGCAATGCTGTCATAAATGTAGAGAGAGAGAGGACATGTTATAAAAGAATGTATGCTGAAAAATAATAAATTGGGGGGACCAAGTGGTTTGACTACCTAGATGTAAATCTTTCAAATGTTTTTTTCTGAATGCTTTACAGTCCATGTCAGTTAGTCAAAATGAGCAAGGAACAGAAGCAGAAGTGAATGAGAGGCAGATTGTTGTTAAGACATGGCACTGGGTATTGACGCTGCTCAAAGTATTCTGTAGGATCAAAAGGAGGTACTATGAATAAACATTTAACAGAAACACCCATAATATAGATATACATTACCTTTGTGGTGTTAGATTCTTGAGAGGACAAAGAATGATGCACAGATAGTTGGATTTTGGATACTTATGGGGAATAGGTAACTATAGGAAGCTGAGTGCATAAAAGAAAAGGAAGAAAATATGTCCAGGGAAGGGAAAGCAAAGAAAAAGAAGATATCTAATCATTTTACATTAACTTGCAATAGAAATAGTGCTTTGGGACACATATGAAGCTTAGTCATAGCTAAATGGGAACAAACATTGAATTATGATGTTGTAGCATTAACGGATATATGCTGGCATCCTCAATTTAAGAAGGTAGATGGTTGAAAAGATATTAGGGGATGTGTGATTAGGACCTTAGGTTGGAATTCATGCTTGGCAATTTTAGTATTACACAAACAGCCAATAGTTACGGTCAAGGATATTTTACATGATAACCTGCAAGAGGTAGATGGCTTTACATGAAGCAATACATGCAGATTAATAATGTATGCCTCGGCATAGTATGAGGATTAGTACAAACTATTTGGTAGCATGAACCAATATATGACTGTAGGCATGGCCATTGTAATTTCTGAAATATGAACATCATAACCAAATGTAAAAAGATGTTACGAGATGTGAAAATATGCCTGGAAATTATACATGTAGGAGATTTGCAGGCAGGGTCGAATAGGGGTAACCATACAAAATGTTGTATCTTAGGACATAAACTGATTGTTTTATACTTTGAGATCTTCTGAAGGAAATGGCAGGAGGGCATAATAGTAGTCTTGCCAACTATTATACAATATGGAGACCATTTGGAAAATGTATAACTTAACTACAGATGGGGAAGGGACTTAAGAGATTTCTAACAGAATTTGCAGACACTGAGGAATGGAAGGAAATTGTTAATGTATTATAGGTAGCATATTCTGCTATGAAAGACTTAAACATGCTATTGGTACATGGTGGATAGCATTTAAATATAAATGAAAAAGTGGCTATTTGATAAATGAAAGTGACTACCTTAACAAAAAAGATAAGATATGATGCTTTGATTTCAAATTATATGTTGTTTAGGAAATAGCAAGATATCTGTCATACTGACATGGATGGGATGAAATCTCTTCTAAGAAATCAGAAACATTTATTGCATAGATGATGTTTTTACTTATTTGTTAACTAGGTAAGCCAACTGGACTCATGTCCCTTTTTAGGAGCAACCTGAGCACTGTCTGGGTAAATAACTATTTTTAGACTTAGTAGGCCAATGGAGGTAGATGGAATGATAGAATCAAACCCAGTACCCATGACTACAGGAAGCAGTTCGCTAAGATTTCCAACACCTGACAGGACTGACAATTAATAGGGCATATGACAGAGAATTGCAGGTAGAAGAAGAACTAGGAGGGATAACATTCAATAGGAAGCAACTTCATACATCAGGAATGGTATTTGCCACTAATAAACTGAATGGAGCAGAAATGGGATGACATTATACAAAAATGAGGAAAGCTGTGAGTCTATGGCTATCTTCTCAGCTCACATACCAGAAGAAAGTATATCTCTAAATGGATTAAGATTAGCTTCTTATATGGCAAGATAATATATGTTGAGTAGGGGAAGAAAGGGAAGTCATTCAAATATATTTTTCATTTTTCTAGGGCTCATGGCCAAACTCATGTTAGGAGGAATATACTGTAGAATAATACTGCACATGTCCTTGTTTTCTTTACATATGTAGTTTTAGGGAGGGATCATAAGATCATTGCTAGGAGCCATAATATACAGAATGAATACATTTTTTGAGACAGTTGCAACTATGGAAAAAAATATAAGGCATTTGGAGTGGTTTATTACATATTATTCTTTTGGAAACTTTAGATTAAAGATATAAATATATATATATATATATATATATAGAGAGAGAGATGGTATAACAAATGGAAAAAATATTATGTAGAAAATTATGTTAAAGAAATAATTTATATTTGTTAGAAGACATGCACAGAAGTCAGAAAGGATATTAAAGGATTTCAGAATAGCATAATTTCCTTTTGTGATGTTCTTGGGGAAATTTCCAATTAAAGTATGAAATACAAACAAACTGGTGAATCAACAGGCAATTGACAGAACTTTGGGACAGAGGAAGACATAACACATGCCTTGTGTAAAATGTTATAAGTTTCATAGTTTTTGCATAAGGTTGTTGTGGTTATAATATTCTGAAGTCAAAGTCCATTCAGATGATTCTAAATTGCGATTATTGACAGAAGTTCAATACTGACTAAATGGCATAAGCTGATTCTGTTTGCTTTTTAGTTCATAGGTCTAGACAGATGCATGGAAATATTAGGTAATAAAGAATAAAACACATCGGATGTTCTCCAAAAATGTGATTTTGGATGTGGCAAAAGGGGATGGGGTAATGAAATAAACTTGTCGAGCTGCTGCAATTCTATAAAATGTATTTAAATATATGTTTTTTTTTTGTTAGGTGTCTTACTTTTTCTTAGCTGTAAAATATATTACTGTGCAATTTATTTTGTTGAATAATATTTTTTTAATAAAGAGCCCCCTGGCTTTTTGATAGTTGATATGGGTGTTTCACAACCACCTGAGCTACCACCAACTCAAGCATATAGGACCTCAGTTTGCCATCTGAAGGACAGAAAAACAAACAATAGTATTCCTTAAGATCAAGCATTAAAAAACATACAGCTGTATGGCACAGAGGGATTGAGCCCCTGCAAACTAAGTATTAGCAGCTGAGGCACTACAAGAGTCAGTCCAAAAAGGATGGAGTTATGTGCCTGAGACAGACTTTTACAGCCACAGAGCTCCTGGTGCAAAATCCAAAAATAATGCTGAATGTAAACATGAAAGCACATTTAACACATGAATGATGCATCAAATGAAAATAAACAATGTTTTCACGTAGTGGAAAACTTCTACTACCTTCCATGTATGCGCTGGGCCACTCACCCCCCCCCCACCTAAAGTTATCAGTTATATCCATTCAGGATCAATTAATGAATCTGTGCCTTTTTTCATATGTATACACTTTACTATTTTGTAAAAGAATGATTCTCTTAGGAATACATTCTTTCTGTTTCTGCCATTCAAATATGAAAGTAACAAAGGTTTGTTCAGGGAGAGGACTAAACATGTAATGGGGGATAGCTTAATTTATTTCCAAAGCAGAAATGCAGTTTGGCTGTGATCCTAACTCTGTGTATATAAAATGTCTGTTTACATTGCAGAAGGGAGGAGGAAATCCCTGTCTTAATACACTTGTTGCCATGTTGCATAGCAAAGGATGGCGGCTATCCGTGTTGCTCTTAAATATGATGATGAACCATGACAGCAGTCACACACCCGTTGAGAAGGATTCAAAACTGGTGTAAGCAACTGAACGCTCACAAGTCTGCCACCAGTAACTGCACATAGAACACTTAAAAAAGCTACTTAATTTCTACACAACCGAAAGTTGCATCATGGACTTCCAAAGAAGAAAATTGCTACCTACAAGGAAATTTAAACTGTTTTGTTGGACTGTGTTCACAGAAGACACATTTCCTTGAAATTTCACTGTGTACAGATTTATAGCAATGAAAAGGGAAACTCTTCTAAATGAACTTCATATGACAGTAGTAATTATATGTTGTTATCTGATCTTCTTTGTAAAGGTGTGCTCTCAGCAAAATGAATTCAGATGATATATAATTACATGTATTTAAGAAATACTGCAGTGTTCAGTGAGGTAATTGTTTACATGCTTGTTAGACTATCTGCTGAGCTATGTAATTTTTTGGCACTCTGCTCATATGAAACCTTAACTATTGTGTAGAGAAAAACAACTTTATAAAATATCATAATTAAATTTGATCAATCTCAAAGACTAAAACAGTGACTGTGCAAAGGCAAACTATTTCCTAGCTTCTGGAATTACACAATATCTTCTCTAGAATTCAGATACATACCCCCAGATTCTGCAAGCCTTGCACGGTGCACAGGATTAGTGCAGGAGCTCCAGGGGGCAATATGTCTGCCGTGCGATCCAGGAATAACCTGTAGGGGTGTGCATGAGGGCTCCTGCTCTAGTCCTGCATGGACTCAGCCCCTGTATGCAAATTACCCCATTTGCAGGAAAAATCCATGCAAATGAGGTAAATCTGCAATCCAGGAAGCTGGAAACCAGCCATGCAGGACTAGTGTAATCTGCAGAAATGTACTCTGCCAGTAACGGAGTACATTTCTGCAAATTCCAAAACGGAGGCATGACAGCTCCAAATAAAGGGTGGATATCATTTGAAAGCATGCCAGTGGCCAAGTATAAGGCCATTGGCATGGAAAACAGTTGAAAAATAAAAAACTTTTATTTTTTTTTATCCAATCTCGGCTATTTAAGCGTAGGGCAGCTGCACACAAACAGGATCAGGGGGAAAATAAGAAAATAAACCTAAAATAAGCATTCTAACTAAAATCACTATTCTGCCATTATAGTCAATGGCAGGCAGAAAACAACATGTCGAGTGAATAGTGGTTGCTAAGGGGGGAGGCTTAATGTGAGACATGTAACTATGCATTAGCAGGCAATCCTATGCAAATGAAGGGAATGATAGTGAATCCCAGATTTCCCCTGCATACTAGTCAGCTCCCAACAGTGTAAGAGCAGGAATAGCTTGGTGCAAGCCTAGGTGTTAGCTGACATCATGGGGGGGGTCAGGCATACTGTAAGCAGATTGGAGCCCTGTGGCACAGGTTTGCTCCTAGCTTAGCACAGCTAGGTAAGGGGGTGTGTCTGAGGCTGCCTACCACTCTTTACATTGACTAAGTGGGTGAGTGTGCCACACACAGGGTTTTAAAGAAAAAAAAAAAAACAGGAAATAGCAGCTCTGTGCACATTTGAGCGCTGTGTTTGGCGGCGGTCCCCCAGGCTTAAACAGGAAGGCAATGGGAAGGGAAAAAAGCAGTAGGAAGGTAATCTAGGAGAACTAGCGTAGCTGGCAGATGAAATGTATCAGAATCAGCCAATTTCACAGGCAGCAGACCAGCTCAGCTCAGAATACTACTATAAACTATGCAAACGACTTCCCCTCTGGTTTTTCCCATACTCTACACCACCAGTGTATACAAGCGAGGAAGTTTTAGCAAACAAAACAACAAAATGATAGGAGCTGCAATAGCTATCATACAACAACTTGTGGAAGAGGCTGAGAGTGGTGAGGATGTGAATTCTGTTGACTAACCCATATTGAGAAGATGGAGAAGAGTGTACAGAACCAGGGTAACCTACCAGGGGCTACATGAGCTGGAGATAGTGGAGTGCTATAGGGTGGACAGGGACCTCTTACAGCAAATTGTTGAGTTGTGCCAGCCACACCTGACACACAGAGCTAACAGAGGGGAACCCATCCCAGTGGATACCATGGTATGGGTAGGTCTAAGAATACTAGCTACATGTACCTTACAAAGGTCTACTGAAGATATGATGGGGACCTGACAGGCATCAGCATCCATGGTACTCCACCAGTTCCTGGATGCCATGTCAGCACATGCTGGTGAGCACATATATTTCCCCAACACCCATGAGGCATTGGCCAGCAATATGCAACTGTTCCACCAAATAGCAGAATACCCTGAGGTAGTGGGTGCTACAGACTGCATGCACATACACATCAAAGCACCACCCAGTGAGCGGGATAGGGTCTACATCAACCGCAAAGGCTTCCCCTCCAGCAACTGTCAGGTTGTGTGCGATGCCCAGGGCATAATAATGAATGTGTATGCTGGCTGCCCTGGAAGCTATCACGATTCCCACATCTGGCATCTGACACAGCTGTACCACAGATTTGCCAATAGGGATATCCCTTATGGACACCTAGTGGGGGATGCTGGATATGCACTGGAGCCGTGGTTGATGACACCCATCAGAAATACGCACACACACCCGAACAAGAACTCCATAATGAGGCACATACACAGACCAGAATTATAATAGAGCATGTGTTTGGGATGCTCAAGTCATGGTTCCAGTGCCTGGACACATCTGGTGGAGCCTTGCAGTACTCACCAGCTGCATGTACCCAAATTGTCATCGTATGTGCCATGATATACAATATGATCCTGTGGAAACAGATGCAGCAGGAACAGCATGGGGCAGGCCCTCACAGCCCCCCACCATTGTCAAGGCCTGCACAGGCACAGAGTGACTCGAAGGAGGAATAAACTGAGCCTGCCCCAGTAGGCAGAAGGAGGCATGCCCAGTATGCCCTGGCCTTGGCAAAGAGGCAACGCATAGCACATACACTGACATAGGAGGGACCCGGACCCAGGGAATAACACCTCTCTCTGACTCTCACATACAGTAAAAGGATGCCAAACATGACATTACCTGTGCTCAACCATGTGTAGGGAGTGTAATATGTGCATCCGACATAGGCAGCCCTGCAGCACCATGCTCAATACTGGGACACCCACATGGTAAGTAGCTCAACCTACCAATTGCTGAATGGAGTAGAATGTGTTGTTACCTGTATCCATGGTATGGATGTGAGCATGCAAGGAAATTGGGTAGCGGAATGGTATGCCAGCAGATAGTAGACACCTATAGTGACACCATGAGATCTGTAACAAATACTGGTGTCATCATAGTAGCCAGTAGTACAGAGGGCGACAAAACCCACTGCAGGAAATGTGCTGGGCCACATGTATGTCCATATGACTCACACATGCCAGTCAGGCAGGTTCACATACCCAACAACAGTCTCAGCTAGCAGGACAGGTGTAGACAAACGCAAAGAAAGGATGTGCTATGGCATCTAAATGATGCCCATGGGGAGCCTCCACCCCCAGGCCTACACAGACAGACTATAGCAGGTCAGGCACTGGGATGTTAGTTCTCAAGGGTAGCAAGTCAGAAACTAATATGTAGGTCAAGCAAAGCTAACACCTGTAGTACACTGATATGCCTCTAGACAGCACGATAGGTTAGAATACAGAATGAAATGGAGCACCTGATATACCAGTACAGTCATAGCAAATGTGTACAAATGTCAGATGTGCCCCCCCATCCTACGTAGAAATGTAAAAACAGTCAAGTGTGTCCCCCCAATCCTGTGTAGAAATGTAGTAACTGTCAGGTGTGCCCTCCCACAATCCTGTGTAGAAATGTAGTAACAGTCAGGTGTGCCCCCAATCCTGTGTAGAAATGTAGAAATAGTCAGGTGTGCTCCCCAATCCTGTGAAGAAATGTAGAAATAGTCAGGTATGCCCCCTCAATCCTATGTAGAAATGTAGAAACAGTCAGGTCTGTACCCCCCCACAATCCTATGTAGAAATTAGGAACAGTCAGGTGTGCCCCTTTCCCCAACCCAGCGTAGAAATGTAGTAACAGTCAGGTGTGCCCCCCCTCCTACAATCCTGTGTAAAACAGTCAGGTGTGTTCCCCCCAACCCTACTTAGAAATGTAGTAGCAGTCAGGTGTGCCCCCAAACCTATTTAGAAATGTACTAATGGTCTGGTGTGCCCCCCCAATCTGATGTACACACGTCCTAACAGTCAAGTGTGCCCCCCCACAACCCTATGTTGAAATGTAGTAACATGGATGTGTAGGTATAATACCAGTGGAGCACAGATGCACAGAGGTGGCCAAGGTAGCAGGATAGGTTGTATCATTTGCATAATATGCAGGTATGTGTGTGTTAGGTTGATGTGTGTTTCATATTGTGTGAGAGTGATCAGTATGTATGCATGTTGAGATAAGACCTGGTAGCCATTGCCTGCTACTGTTGATGACAGGAACAAGTACTTACAAGTGCAGTGCCAAAGACAATCCCCACCAGTATAATACATGCTAGCAGTAAGCCATTGTAAATGTATGGTAGTAATATGTCACCATCTGAAAGACTGACATGGCATGGCTGTTGAGCTAGATATACAAGCAGTACACAAGGGAAAGTACCCCAGCCATACAGTATATATTGTGTCACTGTGAAATGGACACACCCTTGGAACTGTACATACAGGTATGCATCACATTATCTGGTCCTATAGTAGGGGATAGTGGTGTTATCTGCCCAAACACTTGCAGATCACAAAGGAGGTAGGACTGATGTATTGGGAAACAGCTGATGTACCTGCACATGCAAGCATAACTGGAATGCCCAAAGCATATCTGTGTGTCAAATGCAAGTAGTGTCCATAGCATACATGCACCCAGCTCACACAAACACTACCCACAGGTATTTCTCTGGTTGTACCCCTGCTGTGGGGAATGGGTACAATATTATCACACCTGTATATGGCAATAGCAAAAGAATGCAGCATGCAGTGCAGGTGTCCCATGTAAGTATGTCGCTAGCTGTAGGTAGCAGCCTGCCAGCATCCACACCACCTGATCAAGACTGATAGAAGGTATTGGCATGAATACCTATCACACCTACTCTGTCACCCCAGGGGAATATACTGTATGGTGGTCTGAGACTGTAGGACTGACAGAATGCAACAGCCTGTGACATCTGGCCCACAGCAACACCTAATTCCCCACAGGCTTCTTCCAAAGGCCTGTGTCTCACACGTATTGCCAATGCATGTTATGTTATGGACACCCAAATAAAAACATAACACAGTCCACATAAGCCATATGCAAGGCCATGTGGACAAACCACAGCAACATATCCACCATGTCCCACTGCATGAACTGTGGGCCAACACTAACACACATCTGTGATGGGGTGATACCCTTAGGGAAAGTATCAGAGAATGTATGCATAATGTATGGAAGAGGTTAGAAGAGGTTAGGGGGTGGGAGCATGGGCAGCATGGAATGTGCAGGGTCCAGCACCAAGCTGTGTGCACCTGCCATTACACCACGATAGGGGTAATGTCCTGATCCATGGCCTCTGCCTCTGGGTAACATGTGCGAATCTGTACAGCTGTGAGGCATTGCTGCAGCAAGATAAGCCCATACTGTTATGTCGATGGGTGTACAAGTATGGAATCCTCTTCCAGCACTGTACCAATGTGCTGAACCGGATACACAGACCCAGCAGCAAGTGTTTGCAGATCCCCTTCCAAAATGGCATAACTTACCATGAATACGTAGGTGTCTGCCCACAATACCAGAAACAGCTGCAGTCACCCTTGTCCCCTAAGACATCACTGTGAGCAAGAATGTCCACCTGACAGTACATGAGGACAGAAAACATCACTGTGTATAACAGTACAAATGTCTGAATATCTCTGCTAACAGCAGTGACATGTAGCTGAAGCAGCACAGACACAATCACCTACAGTACATACTATCCCCTGCACAGTTTGTCCCCATATTGACAAATGATCGACAGATACCCTGCAGAAACATTTTGCTACCTGTAGGTGTACAACACAAAGGTCTGCACTGGAGTGCAAACTACCTAGAATCGATCCACACATTCAGTACAGAAGGGCATACTGAGCATGCTCACACACTTATACAAATGAAGGCCACGTCTGCAAACAACAGTGGACCAGACATATCTGGCAGTTGCAGATGTTAGTGCAGACACTCCTCATTATGCACCTTTCATGCTTTGCACGCACAGTGGATAGGAATACAGGCATAAATCCAAGGGCAACACACTATAATAAGCCAAAAGTAAACGTACATAGATGCATGGAAGAGAGTGACTGTGACAAGGAGCCACCCATTATGAGGCCTGTCCCACCCAGCACATAGACAAATGGCTACAACCACATGAGGTTCAGATGTCACTCACTGTAGACATTAACCATGGGTATCTGTCACCATTACGGACTATGTGGAGCAAGTGATAGCTGTGCAACATGGCTGTACAAGGAAGGAGTCATCTAGCAGCTGTATACAGATACTTGTGGAATATAACCCTGCGTGTGCCCACACATGGTGTATCAACCTCTAGATGAATGAGTTATGGCCCATGCACACACACTGCCCTCACCATAGCCCTACTATGACAAGCCTGCTGAAGTCATCCACTTTGGAATACACCTTTGGGAAAGTTGTAGTCCAGTGATCTCTGTGGTGCATCCTATAACTGCGTACTGCTGTAGTGTGAAAAAATAGTTAGGTAGGAGTTCTAATCCCAGACATGGCAACTATGTGTGTGTGTGTGTGTGTGTGTGTGTGTGTGTGTGTGTGTGTGTGTGTGTGTGTGTGTGTGTGTGTGTGTGTATCTCTGTCTGTGTAGAGAGCAATGCTTTTTAGGCTAGTCACACTCACTACAAATCAAATGCCCTACTTTGGCAAGGCTGCTGATGACATTCACTGTGAAATACACCTTTCGGAAAGGTGTAGCCCAGTAATCTCTGTGGGGCATCCTATAACTGTGTACTGCTGTAGTGTGATAAACTAGTTAGGTAGGAGTTCTAATCCCAGACATGGCAAGTGCGTGTGTGTGTAGAGAGCAATGCTTTTTGGGCTAGTCACACTCACTACAAATCAAATGCCCTACTTTGCCAAGGCTGCTGATGTCATTAGCTGTAACCCAGTACCAGCAATAGTGGAAGTAGAGTCATACGAAAGTTACAAAACCAAACCCTACTATTCAGATGAGCATCTAGTGAATGCACTCCCAGAAAGGCAGATCTCCTCAACATCTGTGAATAGGCTATGTCTTACTTTTTCTAATGATGTCAACAAGACATGTGACATCATTAAAAAGAACTGGCCCATTCTCCTTACTGACCCTGAAATCAGTCATGTTGTTGGTTCTATACCCAGTTTTAGTTTCAAAAATGGCAAGAATTTGAAAAAGAAACTTTGTTACAAACAGAAGAAAATATGTGACAGGTTTGTCTCTCAGCGTAGAGGGACTTTTTCTTGTAGAAATTGCAGAATTTGTAATAGTATTTGGTCTATTTGCATGATTTTACACCCTGTGCATCAGAAGCCTGTAGAGTTTTTATTTTATGCAGATTGCTCTACTAAAAACATTGTGTATTTTGCTAAGTGTAATCTCTAGTGCATTCTACATCGGTAAAACCAATAGAACTCTAAAGGAAAGGGTAATGGAACATCTTAATGATATTAGGAACAGCAAGCTTACTAATGCACTAGCCAAGCATGTTTTAGATTGTGGAGACCAGCACAATTTAAAATTTTTGGTTTTGCAGAAAATGAATGCGAGTTTTAGAGAAGGTGACATTAATAATGAAACTGAATATGCTGAATTAAGGTGGATAGTGGACTTTAAGGCATACTTATCACCTGGCCTTAACAGTGCTGTGTCCTTAAAACCTCTCTTGAAAAAGAAGAGAGTTGCTTCACTGATTTTTAAAGAATTTTTATTGGTTGTTGGTTTTATTTAAACCTTGTGTGCTAATTTATTTGTGTATTAAGGTCTGATGAAGAGGATTGCCTCAATAGTGCTTACCTAACTTTGTGTTTTATTCTCCAGCCTACAAGTCTCTTTACTTATATTTATATTCTTGGGTTCTTGGTTCCACCATGTCTCTACTTCCTACATCACAGAGCATGTGTTTGGGCTGCTGAAGTCATGGTTCTGGTATCTCGATATATCTGGTGGAGCCCTGCAGTACTCTCCAGCCACATGTGCACAATATGATTCTGCAGAAACTGCTGCAGCAGGATCAGAAAAAGGAAGGGATACACAACCCCGCACTAGTACCTACATCACCACAGCGACACTCACAGGAGGACTCAGAGGAAGAACCCCCTGATGATGTCCTTGTAGGCAGATGTAGATGTGACGAGTACACCCTGGCATTGGCTAAGAGGCAACGCATGGCAAATTCACTGACAACCTAGGGCCCTAGGGATTGACACCTTACCCCTACTTACATACATATAGTAAATGTGTTGATGCCAGGCAACCCACACAACCTATACCCAGCCATGTATTGGTTATGTACAGCTTTCATCACACAGAGTCAGTCCTGAACTACAGGTCTCTCAGCTGCTGCACTCGCAAAGTAAGTCTCTAAGCTACACACTAATTGTAAGGATTACTATAATATATATGTATGGATCTGCTGCTGTTATGCTAGGAAATATAGTGGGATAATTGGACCAATGAAACATCCACATGGGACTACAGATACCCAGTCCAATAGTATGTGTGCCTTAATATTCACTAAGTCTTTTGGGTGGAATATGCACTACATCAGTCAAGGAAAATGTTAAACAGTGGGCTTACATGATAATTGGACTACTGCATATCCGAGCTGATCATGTGCCATTGTTCCCCCACCCCCAACACAGCAATGTACCCATACAACTGCTTTAACAGGAAATCACCTATGCTATATCAGTGGGCCAGGCTATCTCAGGGCTGTAACATAGATATTGCTTACACCATTGTAAGTCTCTCCTCATGCAGGATAACAATGTATATATTATGCTGTTGATTGTGTGATGAATGACTGTTCTCTGTCTGGTACAGTGGACTAGGAAGCTAGCATGGGTGATGGTGTTGATGGTTCTAATCTGGAATTACTCACATCTTTTGCATGTGAGGTAGTACTACAGTATGTTGGTGTTTTCACAGACTGTCATACCTCTTACTGCAAGAAATCAGGAAAAGCTAGTAAGATTGCGGGGGACAAAGGCCCAGACATAGGGACAGATTTCAGATATTGTCCCCATAAACCTAGAAAGTCACTGGAAGTAAAGGTGTTGCATTATTACATATGTTCTGAAGGATATAATGGCTGAAACACAAATGTTTGTCTGCAAGTAGTATAAGGTAGTGATGTTAATGCTCAGTAATTCACCGAAGACCACAATTGTATGAGGAACTGACCAAAGATATGAGGCAAAACACTGGACATTCGATGGAAATCAGGACAGTGGAGAGGTAGGTAGACTGCCAGTTTTTTGGTGGTGTAAAATTAACAACAGCAGTCACATATTAAGTACAGCACACAGCTGGGGAATGCTGTGGACAGTTTTAGTGAAATGCAGTACTGAAGAAACAGGGGTGGATGTTAATGTCTGTAACATACAAAATCCTGGATTGGAGTACAGGTAGGTGTGGACTAGAATCACCTTATAAGTACTGACAGTCTCACTGGGCATGCCCAAACACTTAGTTAAAATGAGCACAATCCTGTTTCCCCTTCATCAAAATGACCTGTTATGTATAAATATCTGTATATACAGATATACGTATACATATCCACCTATCACTGTCTCTCTCTCACATGCATAGTATATCTATTGCTATGTAAAGTCAAATAGATATGTACTGATATATATAGCTATATATATAAAAATGATGCATACTCCCTCCCATATATCTACATAACACATATACATATCATACACACATGCAGCAAATTTATATATACATCCCTGTTATATACAAAAAGATGTGCGTGGATGTCTGTATTGTCCGACATACCCTAATAATGGTGAGCAAATCTCCACTATCACACAGCCATACTGTTGCTCAAAGGATCCAAGATAAGGGTGCAACATACAAATTCCACTTACCCACAGACCTCTGTGCCTATTGGATGTCACCAGGTAGACAGACACAGGGGAGCAGGTGCTGTAATGTATAATGTTGTCAACACATGTATGGACAGGGCAACTTGTCCCTGCCCACAGGCATACCTATGTAACTGAAACCAGTGACATATGGCCATACTGGTAACTATACACACATATCCAAGATAATTACAGTTATCCCACTGCTAGGATACTAGATGCAGATAACAGTGTGAAGCAATATCACACTGAAGGCCACAGATGCTGGTCAGTACAGGCCTAGTTTGTGTAATGCACAAGTACTGTGCCTGCAATCACACATGCAAAAGACTTAGCATGTGGCACATGTGATAAGTACTGTGATCTACAGTGTATAAGACAAGATAGGTAGGTGGGTTTAATCTCACTTCAGCCCACTTGGTGTGTGAATGTGTCAGTGTGTGTGTGTGTGCCTATCCTCCTGCAAATGAATGGACATGCCCTCATGGACATTTCAATGGTTATGCACTTTTTAGCCCTCTAACTTGCTGCTGGTTTCCACACTGCCCTCTTCTACAAGGCCTGATGATGTCAGCGATCTTAAGACTACCAGCGGACAGTGTAATACCAGATGTAAGCTGTGGTGCAAGCGATAAGTACTGTGAGCTATAGTGTGTAAGACTAGATAGGAAGGGGTTCTAATCTCCCTCTAGCCCACTTGGTGCATGTATATATATATATATATATATATATATATATATATATATATATATATATATATATTCATATGGTATAACCTTGGTAGCCTAGCAATGTGTAGGGTTTTGCAGTGTTTTGTTTGCAGTGGGGTGAAGTGGCCCCCCCAAAGGACTGACTACAACAAGGACAACATATGTCATCAAGCATATGTCCTACAAGGATAGTAGTAGCAGACATGAGGTGTGTTGTGTGCACCACATACTGTGATCTGTAGTATGTACCACTACATAGGTAAGGATGCACATCTACATACAGCTAACCTGCACTATGTGTGTGCCTTGGTGTGTCCTGTACACACTGATTAGAAGTGGTGCTAGCCTCAATGTAGCCATGTGTTTGTTTGAGCCTGTTACAGCATTTTACAACATGTTACGGAACCATGGGCTGTATGCATTGAGCACAGAGCATACTGTAGCCTTCGACTGTCACTGGTTAGAAAGATGTGGATGCATTCACTGTTGTGCAACCAATACTGACAGGTTTGGGACATAAACCCCAGAGTGGCACTGGTATACTGAATGTGGCAGTCATCACAGATATCACTGTGTGCAATGGTACCCTTGTCATGTCACTACACAAGCATATCTTACAACTGTAGCAGCCACACAGATTCCAAGCTACAACACTATATTGAGTCCATGTCAGGATCGTACATGTGTAGTCTGTCTGCAAAATGCTTTGGAGGGGATGCGTATGGCTCTACACATGTGTCACCTGTGCTACACACCAACAACATCAGTGGGGTATGCATAGTAAATGCTGGTGAGACAGGTACGTAACACAGACAGTACAACCTACATGAAACATGCCCACCATGCATGTCATGCACACATCCGTTGTGACACACATCATGTGCAGGTTAAACACTGGGATGCAGAACACAGCAATCATAACTGTTGTCGGGCAACTTTTGCTACTGGACACAGGATATA
Organism: Protopterus annectens; assembly: GCF_019279795.1. Lineage (NCBI taxonomy): Eukaryota > Metazoa > Chordata > Ceratodontiformes > Protopteridae > Protopterus > Protopterus annectens. Next base: position 979,890,817 of record NC_056725.1, on the reverse strand, counting down.
TGTAGATGCGTCATTTCCATCAAAACCCTGGTGGCACTTATGAAGGATAGCAGACCTTCTCAGAGATTAGGGATGCATGAGTATGCTGAAAGCCAACACTGTCCGTGTTAGCCTGTTATACACATATGAACCTATGGAGCCATACAGTTATAGTGCTGTACATTGCTGACAGCATATGTCCTCTGTGCTGACATGCTATCCTATGCTGCTTTATTTCTGTTGTGTATCCATAGGTTATCCCAACAGACTCCTGTAACAGAAACAGAAACAGGCCAGTGACACACCAGTCATTGTGTAACTATACAGCCAAGTCCACAACATACAACATAAGGACCACATAAGGTACACAAATGTATGTGGTGTACTCGTGACAAATGCCAGCATACAGTATCTCTTGTTAACCACTACAAATGGCATGGTGAACCAGCACTGCATTACACAAGTACATGTTAAGTAATATAGTCACCCTGTGCATCAGACCCATAGCTTCATTTCCCTGCATCGATGTCAAGGATGACAGGGATGTGGCACGGGTATCATCACTTGGATAGGGTGCTGCAGGAGGCCTTGGCTGGCCCAAATGTTAGCCAGCATGTGTGTGAGTCAGGGTAGCATGTAAGATGGACTGTGGAGAGGTGCTGTGTTTGTCTGTAGGTGACCTGCATTTGACAGTGGTGAGTGTGTGTGTGTGTGTGTGTGTGTGTGTGTGTGTGTGTGTGTGTGTGTGTGTGTGTGTGTGCGCATGTACACAGTCAAGCTCAGTGCTAGCCCTACATGTGTGTATGTTGGACAGCTTTGGACCGTAGATGGTAGAGATGACAGCTCATCATCTCTGGTCCCGAACATGGGAACTGCTTCTGCCAGAAGTTGCACTGGCACCTCCATGCCCAAGGTCAGAAGCAGTGCTAGTACCTGATGGTGACTGCTGTCTGCTGGGACCGTGTCCCCCACAGGACAACCCAGGACCATGACTCCATGGCAAGCCATGTCGTGGTGTGGACAGCACACTCCCCTCTGTCACACTGGATGTACTGCCACTACTGGAGCATGAGTGTGCATGGCCATGTGGACTCTCATCAGATGGTGTTGTTGACCTACGTCCATGGGTCTGACTCTCAACTCCAGCCACATGTTCCAGCACAGACAATGTGGGGTCCAAGACAGACACTGTCACAGCCCACCGTCTGTCCACTGCATCACTGAACTAGTCCAGGGTACCTGCGATGCAGTGCAAGCTGTCACAGATGCCAGACTGTGTGGCATCCATAACCTTAAACATATGCCTGGTGTTCCATTCAGACTGTGCCTGTGCCTCCATGATGGCCCAAAACATGTGCCGGGTGACTCATGATGTGATACCTGCAAAAGATGGTGGATCGGCAGCAGGCTTCCTACAAGCACCCCTGTCAATCCACCTGTGAGGGACCTTGCCAGCTCTCTGGCTATGGCCAGTGTCTACACTCACTGGAGCCATAGTTGCCACAATTTCCTGTTCAATATCTCCACCCTCCAACAGTCCAGTATCTGTGGCCTCTGGGGATGGGGTATGTGTGGGCATACAGACTGTGTGTGGTGACAACAGGGGCAAAGAGTGATGTCTACTTTTAGGACAGATTTAGCCCCCAACACCCCCACCTGTGCCTTACTGTGGCCACCATCATCATTTGTGTCCAAGGAGACACTGACATTAAGTTGTACAGAGGACAGATTCCAACCCCCATGGTCACCTGCAATAAGAAAGACTGAGGAAAATGAAGACCCACAGCTGGATTAGCAGTCAAACAACTTCCTTCTCTGCCTTTGTCCACAAAGTATTACCTCTGACACAACTCAAATTCAACTCAGGACCTTTATAAGCATCACTTGAAGTAAATCAAGTCAGACATGACCAATAATATTTACCTTTTACTTACTCAGTATGACATTATAATTGACAAAACAGCACATAAAACCCAGTACAACTCTCTTCACAATTAGGTGGAAATGCACATTTCACTGCCTAATGTATTTGCCTTCACCCTGTTGTATTTTAAAAGGCATTTTAGATTCCTTGCCTAATTTAAACCTGGAGCTTTATCTCCTCTTACCTATAACTGCCAAAGTTTATCTGTTTGTTGAACTAGACTCCTGTGATTACCCTATCCAGAACATTAGGTACCTCTTTCAAACTGGCATTTAAAAACATCCTATGTTGTTTACACACATAATTACGTGCACATGGGGCATTATTCTGGCCCTTAACTGTACTAGACAATAACTGCTCCTTAACAAAACAAGTGTCATACTTACCAGGAGTAGGATCATGGCCTTGAGCAATATCTGACAGACCTGTGAAAAGTTGAAGGTCAGGTAATGTTAGTACCACTGCATGTTGCAGCACAACAAGGTAATATGTCCATATATCTCACATTTCCAATAGCTGCTGTGTTACTTGTTGTATTGGTTCCAATCTGCATATGAGTGTATACCTGAGGTTACACCCCTCCAAAGAACAAAAAACTGACCCCCACATAAAAGTATCTACAGCCTGACACACTGACTGCTACAGTATTACAATGCTGATCACAGTAAGCTTACCTGCACACTCCTCAGCTGTGGAAACTGTGGCACCCATCTCCATGATGTATGGTGTGATGAATGTCTGGGAGCTGTTGCATGTGCCTAGGTATGCCAGGGATTCCTCAGTGGCCAAGAGTTTTTGTTCTGTTGCAGGCCCTCCACCAGTTACAGCATGATCCCTTGCTATATCCACTGACCGTCGACATGAAGCATTAATCATATCAGTTGCCCAGTGTCAAACCTGCTCATATGTCCTGCCCTGCTGGCCCATGGCATTAATGTCACAGACAAGGTCTGACCACAATGCAACCTGCTATTCCCTATTATGTCTAACCCTGGATAGCAGGATGTTTGATGCTGCCTTAGTCCTTGCAAGATTATCTCATTCTCTGCACCCGAGAATGGTGGGGGTCATCTGTGGTACATTATTCCTGAATGACAACACAAGGGGAACACATTACAGGATCGGATATGCGGACATCCACTATGTACAGATACAGCAAGGGCAAAATGGCCGGCACTATCCACTGCTTGCTCACACATTTCATAACCCACAGTGTGACAACATACTATGTGTGTGGATACAACTGAGATAGTGCCATTACTGTGGTATTCCCTGTGTGCCATGACAGCTTCTGTTGTATGATCATACACCCAACACTCCAGTGTACTGTGGTGTGTCTACTTAGGCCGACCACACAATAATATATCATAGAACCAGTGCCAGACAAATAGCAGTCTGCTATAACAACCACTATATAGGGACAATCCGACAACCCCAGTGTGCCACACTAACAAAAGACAATGCCATCCTAATGTATTGGACACCTCCTGTAGGTTTAAGTCAGCAGGATATCACTGGCATATCATTACTACAGGTCTATGACAAGCTTACTGTTGTAATCCCTATTCCCCATACCTCTATCCTCCCATCTGAAGCCTGCTATGCACAAAAAACAGTTACATACATGCTAGAGTGCAGTGCTATTCTGTTCAACTATGTGTCTGATAAAGTTTCACAAAGGCATGCTCTGTGTGAGTAAGGTCTCATACAGAATGGTTCCCTGTAGCCAGCTGCTTGTCTTTTAAACATGCTCCCCATCAGCAGGTGATTACCTCTAAACCAATCTGTGGTTCTGAGATGCTAATTGCAGCCAAAACAGCTAAATTGCGCTATCATTAGCTAATGACATGCAACCACTGTGCAATATATAAGGCCTTCATGTAGACCTGGGCTCTTTTCTTACCTGTTGAGATGGACACTACTGGGGTGAGGAGACTACATGATAGAGGGTATGTCTGTAGCAGAAACCTTTACATAGAGCTGTGTGCACCACAGGCTGCAGCTGTTGCTGCAGGTAGTAGACATAGGCAGAGAGTGTGAACACTTTGGAGGACAACAAGCTGTAGGTGTATTAGTGTTAGCTGTGTCAGTCTTCTTGTAGAGGCAGTGCCAGGATGAGGGTACCCTTTACACTCCAATTAAGGCATGTGTTTAAGGTACGTATGTTAAGCAACTGTGTCAATAACAGAGTACAAGGTGACGTATAGTATTCTTATATGGATATGTGAAGTGTGTCCCTAGCTGCAGACCTGTGGCTTCATGCACTGAAAAGTAGTTATTTATTTTTCAATGCTTTATGTGGCTAAAGAATTTATTAGTGAGCCATTAATTGCTATCTTCACAATAATGTAATTGAAATGCAGCACAACACTGTATTTGAACCCAGGACTGTGTGTGGCAAAATGGGCTGTATGCAAGTCATTTAACGGACTGCGCTACTGAGACATTGCTACAGCAGGTGTACTTGCAAGCTATATGTGCACAAACACAGGCTATGACAAGCATTTTCTACATCCATCAGTATGTGCATGGTTTTATATTGATGTATTTCTGCACCAGAGTCCCAGTTGAACATGTATTTTTCCATTAATGCCTTAGCAGGTGACTTTCTACATGCTGCTGATAAAAGGGCACATTTACCTGCTATCACAGGCCTGAATTACATCCATTATCATTTGTTTGTCTGTCTACTGGCATGCTATTGCACCAGAATACAAGGTACATTCCCATTTTTTGCATTACTGTTTATTCCAGTTTGGACGGTGCGGCACAGAGCGCAGCTCCACTGAAACATGCCTAATAACTGTAATTGGCAGTTATTATGTTTTTTCTAAACCACCTGTTTTAAATAAGAGTCACTTGGCATGCCAGATTAATGCAGTGTGCTGCAGGTGTGATGGGTTTGAAACATGGCAGAGGGGTTTATTTTGAACATGTGACTTACAATGTTAGAAACACATATACTCATTATCATTGTATTTAGCTAAGCCTAGCGAAGCACCATGAAGTGGTGTGTTCCGGCACACAGAGCAGTGGCATGCTAAAAAAAAATAAAGAAAAGAAAATGGGAGATTGGATGGTGAAATGGGGGCAAGTAGAGGGAAAAACATATTGAAAGGCAGGGAGAGATGTGCAGGAAGGATGTAGGAAAGAACCATAGCTATCCATTTCTTGTACAGTAACAACTCTGCACTTTGACAGATTTGTAGGTGAATTTGGATTCTCAAACCCCAGAGAGAGGGGTGAGGATAATATAACTGTGTTTTCAAGCCAATTGGACTGAATTATGTATGTCCAGTGGACACGTGCAAAATTGAGAGCTATGTATGGGACGAAATGTTTTTGGGACAGGTGTCCTTTTTTTAAGGTGAGAGTAGAATGTTGGGAAAGGCACATAAGTATGTGTGAGGGAAGTAAGTTGAGTAGGTTGGGATGCATTTGCAAACAGACATGAATGCAGACAGGGATGATGTATGACACATGAGGGGGGTGAACACTTTTGACAGGGATGGTGTTGTGAAATCCGAGTCCCATGTGCCTCCAGATGGCAGCAGCATGAATCATGTCCCCACCCATGGAACCGTTGGCACTGCTCCTTCACTGCTTTGAGGGTGGATGTGCTGGAGGCTGGGCACCAGGGCATGGTTGCCCCACCAGGGTGGCCAGCATGCCCTCAATCTGGTGCAGGCATTGGTAATAGCCACTGTGGCCTATCCTGTGCACCAGAACCAGTACCTATTCACAAGTGACTACTCTCCCTCTACCACTGCTCCGAGAGGGGGGTAGGGCCCCATCCCCTGGGGCAGACCTACCCAACACAGCAGGTAGTGCAGGGGCAGCAGAGGGAGCACCATCAGTCTGGGTCCCAGATGTGCTGGGACCCAGTGCCATGGCCAATTGAGGCAAGGTAGAGGAATTAGCTGGAACCAGCCTACCTTGATGTGCTGTGGTAAACGAGGCAAAGCAATAATATACTGTTAGTAACAACAAAACCATTGTTAGTATTAACAGAATGGAACATCATGTTTATTCATTCAAATACATATTAATGTATATTATGTACAACACTACATTATGTAACATAACAGTATGGTAACAGTATGCCAGTGTGAAGTAAGCCATAAGAATACAGCATCCATGGGACCAGATGACATCCCGGGCTGTGTACTACATGAACTACAAAATGAACTGGCACCTCACTTAAGTGTCATGTTTAATCATATCCTCACCTCAGGCTTCGTGCCCACTGAGTGGCGCACAGCTACAGTTATCCCACTCCACAAGGGGAGAATCCACCTTGGATCCCTGGAACTACTGCCCCATCAGTCTGATGAGTCTGATCTGCCAGGCCATCGAACGTATTATCATGGAACTTATAAACAAAGATACTGTCAACCTTCAAACACTGGACCCCACCAAGTTTGGGTTTGTGAAGGGCTGATCTTGTCTCTTGAACCTGATTGACTTCTTCGAATCAGTCTCCAGAGCCATGGATAAGGCTAAGGCAGTCCACACAGCCAATCTGGACCTTGCCAATGCCTTTGACACCATCCCCCACTCTGGAATCATTGATAAACTTATGAAGCTGGGCATTAATCCCTACGTCACTCGATGAGTTGCCAACTGGCTTACTGACAGAACCCACACTGTAAAAGTATCTGACTCCAAATCCAGCTCCAGACAAGTGACAAGTGGAGTACCTCAGGGTTCAGTCCTGGGACCGCTCTTGTTTGGCATCTACTTCTCTGAAGTACAGGCCATCATTAAGGGACTCTGGCTAACAAAGTTTGCAGATGACTGCAAACTGGGAGCCATTATTGAATCCCCAAATGATGTGAATACTCTACAAAAGGGCCTTACAGAAACAGATGCCTGGTGCCAGAGCCATGGGCTCAAGCTCAATGCCAAGAAATGTATAGTTATCCCCTCTGGGAAAAAACACGCACCCATGAATGTACCACATAGGTGGCAGTACACTAAACAACAAAAGTGTGATAAGAGACTTAGGGACACGTGGACATTGGTCTCACCTTCAATAACCACATCACCACAACAGTCAGGAAATCCTTCTATCTGGCACACCTCATCACTAAGGGGTTTTCATCCAGAAAAAAGGTAGTCATTGTCCCACTGTACTCATCCCTCATTAGACCCATTATAGAATACAATGCCCTATTTGGTATGTACATCTCAAGACATCTGCAACAACTGAAAAGGCCTCAGAAATACCTCACTAAAAGAATCACAGGCCTAAAGTAGATGCCCTATACCGACCGCTTTAAAAAACTTCAGCTATACTCTGTTGTACGTCATCTACTCAGAGGCGATCTCTGCTTAACATACAAGGCCATGTCAAACCCAGAGCTGTTGGACATGTTACACTTAAAGAAATTCCAATCCCTCAGAGCCACATGCTCCAGGGATCTAAACCTTGTCATCACAAGAAACAAAACATGCTGGAGGGATAGGTTCCTGACCCAGAGACTCTCCAGACTCTGGAATAGACTGCCCATACATGTCAAGCAGAGCGCCTCCTTGGCCCTCTTCAAAAGGAACCTTGATGATTGGATGGGAGAAAGGAAATTCACCACGGGGATCATGTCAGTCTCCCTGCTAGACAGGGGTCCAGGGAAGTAAATAGTGTGGGAAGAAATAGCCAGGGAATTGTTATGGCTAGGCTTGTATAGGCCCTAGGTCTGATAGCCTAGTACCAACTTATGAACCTATGAACCTATAAGTCCAACAAAACAGTTAGTGTAACAAAATATGTTAATACTGAACCATAATAAAACATAATAATAATCAACCACATTTTCCAAAATATAGTTAGTTTAACAACATATGTTAGATTTAAATCATAATAATAATACTTTACAGTAATGAATAAATTAAGATAAGGAGTTGGGAGAAAGATAGAAAAACATTCCATTAGTGACATTGCAGATGATATCCCTGACAACACTGGTCATACATACATCTACAAGTGTGTACTGACAGTTGTGATTACAGTGACTACAGTTCTCCTAAAGCTGTTGTAGCATGTACATACCTTTCAAGCTGACAGCATGAGACAATAAGGACAATGCACTAACAAATGCAGTTACAGAACTACTCAGAACAGTTTCACATGATGTGCACTTATACAACTACCAGGCTGTTCTGTAAATGGATTTGGTAATACATTGCATTCCAGGTAATAATTCATCTGGTAAACATGTGACAGATGGATTAGTCAGTTTTAATTACATTACAAGAAATTGTGACACTTGAGAGGCATGTTTGTATACAGTAATTAAACTAGACAGGTGGCATGGCTTAGTTAGCAGGCATGGGAGTAGAACCCACTAGCTGTGACTGCAGTGGCCATCTTCAATAATTTAATAATTGACTGCAGCAGCATAGTACAGACATGCAAGAGATACAGTCATACTGGAATTACAGTTTTATTCTGAATCACCACTGCTGATGAGCATATTCTTGCTATTGAGTGCAACATTCTGTGAGATCTAAACATGATATCTGCACGTAATATGGGCTAACTCACCCATAACATATTTGTGTTCTTGGGGAGAGAGAAACTGTGAGCATTATATGACTGATACTGAAAATGTAATGCTACATGGCACTGAATTTGAACCCAGGACTGAGTGTGGCAAAATGTACAGTGTGCAAGGAATTTAACAGACTGAGGTACTGAGGCACTGCTGACCACAGGGTGATTGATAATTGTCTGGAGATCACATGGAAACATAATATGAATTGTGCAATACAAGTTACAGGACTTTCTTCTAGAATTCTAGTACTGTTACAGTGTTATACTAGACTGCAGTGATAATAGAATACATATGCATGGTGTACAACCATGCTGCATATATTACTACAGCTTTAGTTCACTTTCAACAATACTGGTGAACACATATTATTGTTATTCATTTGAAGTATCTGTAAAGTTTGTACACAATATCTAGCTGTGGAGTGGGCTACCTCACCCATATACCTCTATTACCTGAAGTCTGTAGAAGACAGAGCATTATGTGACTGGTATTGGCCTAGAGACAGCCTTGCACAGTATTATGAGTTAAGCAATGCAATTTGCAGCCATTAGATTTACATTCTACAGCTATTGCAGTTTTATACTTGACTGCAGCAACTTTACCTTAAAGACTCAATGCATACAGCTCTACTGCAATCCTTACAACAAGACAGTTCTGATGTACACCATTTTTCTTGCTGTTATTGGTATTGTTTCTTGTTTTTATTGAACTACTGTTGTTATTATTCATTTATTGCACTGCAGTTCTACTTCCACATTTATTGCACTACAGCTCTAATTCCACATTTATTGCATTACAGAATTTATTGTATATACCTTATTGCAGTTAATGTGTTCCTCTCACTTGCTTATTACACTACTGTTGGCATAATACATCCATACTCACCACTCTCACAGCACAACCTGGCCACATTTAGAGCCCTCTCAGCTGCAGCTGCTGGGAGAGAAGCACACCATTATACATACCAGTTTTGCAGGCATATTGTTTGCATTTTGTTAAGACAGCAGAAGACATACTTACATACTTCTGGGGCATTCCCTACCCTCGCTTCTTGAACCCAGGTGTCCAAGGTTCTCGTCTTTCACCTGTTCAGGTCATTATGGTGGTGGTAGCATTGCTCACCTGTGCAGAGGATACCAGTAACACTGGTGAGTTCTCTGGCCAACCAATCCCAGACCTCCATCTTACACTCCAAGCCCTAGAAACTGCCCTGCAGAAGCCTATCATCGTGTTTTTTATAAGGAGCCCAACCATAACTCTGGACTACTGAATGCCCCACTTCTACACCCAAAAGTGCACACATTTCCCAACACCACCAGTCATATCACCAGTTGATCGAACTCCAATGGATTCTGCAGAATTCTCACCTATTGCTCTTAATATGGTTGCTTTCACATCCTTACACTTCATTGAGCAACATTCAAAAAAGTGCCATGTTGCTTAGCGCCACTCAAACCAGCTAAGCAATGTGGAGCAACATGAAAACTCACAGAACCATTTTTTTTAGTGAAGCTTATCGCCACGGCAACATTGGTGGTCATTAACATGTTTATGCACAGCTTAGCATGAATGTGCAGTGCTTAGCATTGCACAGCAGTGCCAAAAGTCACAATAGTTTCATAAAATGAATTTTAAATATTACATTCCTTTGCAGTCATATCTTGCCCCCTTATGGAGTCGAACCGAGGACCCACTGCACATAAGACCATAACTCTAACCATGTAGCTAGGTGAATGTTATTAAAGCTAGTATACTTTCACATATACTACTAGCCTACCTGTTAGCCTTGCTGAGCACTGCGCCATGCAGGGCAAACACGCATAAACACACCTATAATTATATAATTAATTACATCTAGTTTCTATTTTTAGATGTCTGACACATGTCAGCTGTTGATAATGTGAGCACAGCTTGACATTGCTGAGCAGTATGCATGCCACGCACACACTCTTAAACACACCTATAATTAAATAATTAGTTACATCTGGTTTCTATTTTTAGATGTCTATCAGGTGTCAGCTGTCTATATCTGATCACAGCTTGACATTGCTGTGCTCCGCACTGCACAATCATGCAGTAATAAAAAAAATACAAGATAAATTACTAAAATCATAGCACATCATATAAATGACATATTATACAACTGACACACTTCACAACATTACAACAGTGATGGAGAGCATTAGAGGTAGCCTCACACTCATCTGCAGCCATGGGTAGCTGCTACACCTCTACCTACACTGATTCAATATCCATGTTCCTCAGCTCTCCCTTTGCAGCATGCCATTATTAATATGCATGGTACACTGCTGAGGGGCAACCGTGGCCATGTACATGGATACATTCTGTGTAGATTCTACACAGTGCCTACATGGTTTTTAGTAAATGCTGGGTTATATCTTATAATTCTAGTTGCACCCAGAGACAAAATGTCTGTGAAAACCAGGACTAGGAATACTACTGTATTGTCCTTAGGGGTGAACTAATTGCTACCCTGGTTGGAAGTTTTTGAAATGATTTTATAGCTTCAAGATGCTATAACACATCTTAGCAAAGCTCTAAAGCTCTATGTGTGTGTATTATGACACCCGTATGTGCTAGATTCTGGTTCAGGTTGTAGTAAAGAGGGTAGTGTGGGAACCAGAGTCAGATGACCAGATGCATGTGATGTCATTCTGTAATCCAGCACTGAAATGATGTTTAATATTAATATTAGATGGGACAAAAGTCTCAGAACAGTCTGTTTTTGAAACCTGACAAAGAAAGATCACTCACCCACTTCATCTTGCCTTGCTTTAGTAAAGGGGAATAGTAATTCTTTAGATCAGTCAGGAAAATATAGTGAGATCAGTTAAGTACTGTTTTTCTGTATATGTGTGAATCTATCCATCCATGTTATTTTTAATATTTCCTGCAATTGAATCCCTGGTGTTTATTGCAAATAGATATTTAGAATTTTCGTGTTCTTTTATTATTTATTATTAAATATATTTAAACTTTTCATTGTGGCTGGTCTTTTAGACAATATTTTAACATTTCAGAGCACTTATATTTATTTGGTGACACTGTGGCTCCTCCTGAAAGTCTTGCTGCATTGGTCAAACACTACCATTTGTATTAGTATTAATTGTAATCAGTATAATTGTGTACTCTTGTAAGAGCCTTAGAGTAGATGGCTTTGGAGGGTTCTAGTGGCAGTATCTACCTTATAGTCTCAGCAGAGGGAGTATAGCTGGTAAATCTGTGCCAGCCTTTCCCAGGTATATGTGTGTGTGAAAATCAAATCTCACAGAGTGTGTATGTTAGCTACTTGGAGCAGGGACACAGAGCAATGGTTTCACAGAGATGGTGGTGGAGGACTTGGCTTGGAACACTCAGCTGAGGACTCAACTCTACAGCTGTGGTCAGTTTGAGTCTTATTTGTGGCCTGGTGAGAGAGACAGAGCAAGAGAGAGGAATCCCAGCCCCAGGACATGAGTGTGTTCCCTGTGTGCTCTTAAGAGAAATTATGCTTGATGCAGAGATCTGCATCTGGAAATACTGTGTGTATCTATTTTTGTTCCAAGTAAACGTCCCCTCACTGGTGTCAGTGGTGAGGATTGAGTCTTCTTGATTAATGGCCCAGAGGAGGGACATCACAGGCAGTCTAGAGATTTTGCAAAATTCTTGATCAGTATTGTGGTGGGGACACTGCAGGAAGAAATGAAATGATACTAAGGAAAGAACATTTTGAACAAAGAGCTACTTTATGTGTGCAAGATCATTTGGGGGTGAGACCAATGCAGTCACCCTGTTAAAAGCAGTAAGGAGATGCTGGCATAGAATATACCCTGGAGAGAGAGATATGACTGACAATTAATGAACTTATTGTAAGTATGATGCAGAATTGAGAGCAATATGAAACAAGGTGCACAAAACTGTATTTCTGCAAGTGTAACCAGGCATAGGGGTGAGTGGTGTTTGACTTTGAATCGCTTATAGTCTGTGCATGTAACTGGCTAACTTTCATGTTTATATAAGATATGTATACCCACACTACTCCAATCAACATATTTGCAATTCATATGTTACCATTTTATGTCAGTTTGAAAGATACTTCCTACCTGCCCAGTGCATAAATGTTTTATTTGGGTGAGAAGCGGATAAAGGATATGTGAGAGATGGATGAGCTCAAGTGAGAAGGAAGAGCAGATGAGAATGGTGACTGCCTTCCACTGGTAAAGAGATAGCAGGGAAATTAATCCTAGGAGGAGGAGAATATGAAGGCATAGAGCAAGTACGGAGAAGAAAAGAAAATTGCATTATGCCACCAAATGCTGCCAATAAATGCACTAGGAAATGACACGGATAGAAATAGAGAAAGGCAAGACATCTAAGAAGGTGGGACACCAAGAATAATGAAAGCATGCAGCATGAGTGATGAAACGTAGTCTTAAAAGAAGAGAAGATAAGCAAGGATTACAAAAGGTACAAACTGAGAGATGATGCCAAAGGGGTGAAAGAAGGAGGCCTACTGAATATTTATTACAAGCAGGTGATGTGTACAGAAATGGAGGGAGTGTATTCAGGTACAAAGTGGATTACAATATGACAGGAAGAGGTTGATGCAGCTAAGGTGAATACATGTTAACCAGACAACATACAAAATATAATCAGATAATCAAAAGAAGATAACACTTTGTAGAAAATTCCAGATGGAATGATTAGCATAGGGAATAGTAGGGTGAAGAAGGGAAAATTCAGAGGGATTGGTATGCCTCAGAACAACAGAGACATAATTGCACTCCTTCCAGGGATAAACTTAAAGAAAGAGGATGCAAGGAAGCTGGACACAAAGTAGTACCCTGTAGGTGTGCAGATCACATTAGAGAGGGAGGTAATATAGGAGTGGCAGTAATTTTCAGGATGGAATGAGAAGTATTGGACAAAAAATTACAAAGTATGAAGGAGGTCTGGGGAAAATGGGCATTGTCTATGGAAAGGGAATGTGGAATATAGATAGCATCTACAGATTGAATCATAGGCAAGTTTGTTTTTATAAACAATGTTTTATCACATGAGATAAAAAAACAGAAGCAGTGGCTTGTAGAGATACAATGAAAGGGGACTAGAATGTGATGCAAGATGAGCACTTACTATTGGAGAAAGAAGTTTACAGGGAATGAAGGAGGGTGCAGCTGTTAGAAGAAATGGAAAAGGGGACCTGTGTGGATACACAGAGGGAAGTGAATGGACTCAGAAAAAGTAGACATTATTTAGGAATGAAAGGGATCAGTGTAGAAGATTACATTTTTTTCTGGTAAGAAGAAAGGACATGGCAGTCGCCAGAAGGCAGAGATTGGTCTGATGACAATTTTGGATTATGTACTGGTAATGTTAATGGAAGGAGATAGAGGAAGACTGGTTTTAAGTGCTATCTGGCAACTGAAATTAATGAAATGCAGAATTCGGAAGGAGATGCTGGAACTGAGGAAAGGAATACTATAGACTGTGACAGAGAATCAGAACAATAAGGAAAAAATCAGCAATACTGGGTGGGCAGCATAAAGGTCACAGTGAGAGGGTAGTGATTGTAGAAGACAGGAAGGCATTATATAATGTAGCAGAAAGTGGTGGGAGGATTGCAGAAGTATAAATAAATACAAAGATATGTACTTTTGATAGGTACATCAGTGCAGCATCTACAGAGAGAGAGGGAGAGAAAAAGAGAAAGGTACAAATTAAATATGAGTTGGAGGGAATGCAGACCACTTCCTAAGAGAGGGAACCAGTTAGAAAAAGAGATTCCTAGAGAATGAAAAGTGAAAAAATGATGAAAGTGATAGGGTATAAGCTCAAGGGAGAAGGAAAAACATGAGGATCAGGTCTCTAAGGAAGGGGGTAGGAAGATGGATGTTTTACTAGAAAGAAGTAAAGGAAAGTAATGCCTTCAACACAGGGGTATATCAAATCAGTCAGAAGAAGAAGAGGGTAGTCAGGTTTGGATGGAGTTGAGTGCAAGGAAGCTGAAACAAAGTCAGGAAAGTGTAAATGTTTTCCAGATGTGAACTGTAAAGCTGTGATTAAATTTGCATTTTTAGCAATGTGAAGAGAAGTACAAAACATTTATTTTTTTTTATTTCTCTTTTCTGTAAACTATATACAAAGTCTACAAAGTATGAAAATGTGATTATTTTCTGTGAAATGCAGCAAATATATAAAACATAAAATATAAACCAGACATAAATCAGATGTTCTAAAGGACTGTATAAAATGTTTGCATATGATAAGTAATTATTTTGCTGGGGAGCTGTAGATAACTGTAAGGGTAAACCAAAAAATTATTTGTTTTATGTGGGTGAAAAGCAGCAGGCTGCAACAAGTTTCAGAAGTTAAAACTGCAAAAAAACAAGTTTTTCTGGATCAGGATGGCACCAGAAGCACAGACACACACACACACACACACACACACACACACACACACACACACACACACACATATTGTTTTTTGTTTTACTTAGTTAAGCAAATAAGCTACTTCTTGTTACTGAAGGCATTAAGTCATATAGTAGAACAGTTCATTCTAGTTATATCATTCATCTAAGAATTTGGTGCATAATTTCAATGGCATAGAAAGTACCCCTGACTCTGATTCATTCTCATTACAAGACAACCTCCACAGGTCTAATGGAACAACCCTTTCTCTCATGCCAATACAGCATACATTTTCTCAGTTCTTGTCAGGACATAACTGCCTATAAAAGTTTTTCACTCTGCACTTGTGAGTTTTTATTATTATGTCTGCATGTTATCTTCTGAGAATTTTGATATGTAGACATAGGTTAGTGGTTGTCTTATATATATTTAGTTAGGGAATATTTAGCTGGCTTAAATAGACTTTGAAAATGCAATATGTGTGTTTAAATCTTAGTTATTTATGTTTCTTTCTGTACCTGCCTTTCTCTCTTTTATATTTAACTCTTAAATTATACTGCTCATGTTTGAAAGCATATGGCTGGTAATTTATTTATTGACATAAGGGTATTTACTATTCTCTCTCTCTCCATATATATATATATATATATATATATATATATATATATATATATATTACTGTGTGTGTGTGTGTGTGTGTGTGTGTGTGTGTGTGTGTGTGTGTGTGTGTGAGTGCAATAAACTATTTAGATTACAGATACTGTGCATAAATTAGCACTGTAAGTCACTGAATTCAAAGGGGGTATAAAAACAGCCTGGGTGGCCAGGCCTAAAACTGTCTTTTATCAATACTCAGTGTAGAGCCTACATGGAAGTGGATGGCATGGATGCATATCCCAAGGCAACATTGCATATTTTCTAGATAATTGTAAGTCCAAACTTTACTTATTTGGTTGTTTATAGTGATGTATATTTATATATATATATATATTTTAATGTATTTACTGTTGTTTATCAATATTTATTGGGATAGTGAAGCAGATTAAAGGATTGTAGTCCCTGTACTTCACATGCATTGTTTCCAGTAGTGCTGAATATGAGACCACACTCCTAGTGACAATCAGATTTCTTTATGGCTGTGGTTCAGATTTAAAACCTATACATCTGGCCATTTCAGTGAGATTCAAAGGATGCAATAGACAGAGATTCACATGAAAGGCTGATCTGAAAAGAGGAAGTCCTAGAGATGACCAAGGCACAAAAGAAGGGAAAGGATCATGACCATATTAGTTCAGTATAAAGCTATAGAGGAGGACCTTGGACATCTACAACAGGAAGCTGGCAAGGATGTTCAGTACTGGCATGGATGACTCAACTCACTGATAAATGCATTTGTTAATATACTATCAAAAACCTTTTAGAACAAAGGAATGACAAAATCCAGTGACAGCATACCCAGGGAGGGAAGTTGGGTTTCATGAAGGAGTGAATGTTTGTGGGCAGTTGCTGAGTGGTTCTTGGTTTCATGGTAAGTGAGAGGAAAAGAATAATGGAGAAATGTTGCTCTCTTTGATGTCATAAAGGCCTTTGACTCCTTGGAGTGGAGTTGCTGTAAGAAATGCTGGACATGCTGGGTATAAGAAAGATATTCAGGAACTGGGTGGGCCACCATACTGGAAATTCCAGGTTGATTTTATAGTAAATAGGATAACTATTGTAAAAATAAATCTACAAACATGGATAAGTCAGGACTGTCCATTATCACCAGGATATTTTTTTCTAGATGGAAACAGACTTGCCAAGAATGTTGTTGAGAAATTATCCAAGAGAGAGAAAGAGGAAAGAGGGGCTGCCAACTTGTTGTTGTTACTGGCTACTGAGCACTAGTAACAGAGGACCTGAAAAGGATGTCAGGAGTTATCATACGATGATTTTAGGATTTCAGCAGAGCTGCAGGCCTTGCATACAAATGAGAAAACACTGTTCATAGTAGAATAGGAAGACAATGGTGCAGAGAGGTGAGAGGAGGGGAGTCTAAACATTCCACATAAATCAGGAGTACAGTAATAGCAAAAGAAATGAAAATGAAAAAAAAATTCAAGAAATTATTAAACAAAAATCAGGGGAACACCATGGCATATGTTAGGGAAAGGGGAACGAATAGCACATCACATCAAGATGGAAGACTATAAGAGTTAGCTAAAAGTTAGACATCCAAGATTCCAATAAAATTACCATGCACATGATAAAAAGCATGAAGAATGATAGTGAGCCATAAGTCATAGTCAATTGATTTAAGCCCATCCTAATGACAGGTCGAGAGAGATACCTAAAAACTGTTCAGAATACCGGTATAGATTTATCTGGGAAGGCATCTGAACTAAGATCTTGATGGAGAAGCATTAGATGAGAGAGGGTGGAAGATGGTGGTCTTTGCTTTAAAAGGCAGACAGGGCCTTTAACATAAATCAGAGGATCAGCAGGAAAGACCATAAATGGAGAGAGACAGAAGGATTGAGTAGATTTGGTGACTTACAGTACACTAAGTGATGAGTGAAACAATATACACGTAGACCAGATTGTAGAGGAAATCCTTGTGTGAGAGTGAAGTTGGAAGGGGATGCTAAGAGTCCTTCAGATGAGAATACTGGACAGAAAGAAACGCAGTATGACTAGGAGGAGGTGGGAGCTTGGGATGTTAGAGCAACTCTAGAATCAGAACAAAAAGAATAGAGAATATAATGGGGCAGAAAGAAAGCTGGTGTGGGAACAATTGCTAAGGTACGGAGTAGCAAATTCACATAAAATAATCTGCAAGTGATAGAAAAAATGTCTGAAAGGAAATGACAGAGATAGCAGACAAAGTGAAAAGAAAGCTTGCAAAAGTAGGCAGGTTGTAAGGCCAATAAAGGAAAGGGATGAGTAATATAATATTGGAATCAAAACAGGGAGTTAAATCTGTGAAGACAGTTAAAACTTATATGCAGCAAAAAAAGGGTTAGAAGTAAAGACACAGGAATGAGAGAAAGTATGGCAATTGCAATGGCAAACTAATATAATGGTTTTGAAAGACTGGGACCCAAAACTATAGCTCTTCCATGGGTGGAATCTAACACTGTCAAGACGGAAGAAAGAGGGAAGGGTGAGAAATGATAATTGCTGGAGATGGTGTACACATGAGGGGCTGCAAAGAACTGGTTAGGCTATGAAACAATGTAGTAAGGGAGTAAGAGACAATATGGAGATATAGATTCCCAACACACTGAGGCTATGTCATTGGAGGAATGATCCAGCACAGCACTGGATCAGTGTCAAAATCATAATGAAAATGATAATTCTAGGGGCATCAAATAGCACATAATTTCAAGAAGGCAGACTGCAGCACTCAACTAAGCAACAGACATGCAAGAATTAAATATTACTGTCGTGCCCAACTAGTAGGACTAAATGTAAGGTAAGGAAAAAAGACTGTCAAAATGGATGGAAAAATGTGATGTAGCAAAATGGCTTGGTATAGTAACTCCAGGGTAAAAGAAACCAATGGGAGAAGTAGATGAGTTACAGATGAGACAAAAATCACATGAACCACAGGAGAAAACACTATCAACAGTGGGGGACAAAGTAAAGCAGATGGAGTTACAAAGTAGAGGATCACAGGAGGGTATAATAAAGGATGGGATTGTATCAGAAAGTACAGATAGGCAGACAGATAGATAGATAAACAGATAGACAGACAGATAACGACACATAAAACAAAAGCAGCATAAAATAGCAGACTCTTGAGAGTTCACTGTTCTTTAAGATACTTTCATTTCTGAAATCCAAACATCCAAGTTGCAAAAGCTAGGTGAGTACTTTTGTCCTAGGTCAGGACTTCATCTGACCATTAGAGTCATATGAAAACTATAAAATCTAAATGAAGCTCAATGTCAAATACTGTAAACAAGCAATCAGGATGTGTGAGAAATCAGTGAACAGGAAATATGCTTTATATGTGTATATATATATATATATATATATATATATATATATATATATATAATATTTATTTTAATACACCAAAATGCATATAAATAGAATGAAAGGATACGTGCACCCCAACACATTTCACTCATTCTTTATTTCTTTGGCAAATTTCCAAGGAAAAAAGCAAACACAAACCAGTTTTACCTGTCGGCAATGATGATGCAGACAGGTGAGTCCAGCCTGTATTTGTTTTTTCATTGGAGTTTTGCCAATGAATTAAAGTATGGCTATATTACAGCACAGTGCTGGTTTATTTAGTTTTACATGTATGTGTAATTCTATACATCTATATCCATCAAAAGAGATATAGATAAATGTGAGCTCCTCCATGTACATGATTTTTTTTTTATTGACATCTGTTCTGTTGACTCTGTTTGGTTAACTGATCAGCTGATCAACAGAACTGATACAAGATCGCTATAATAGCAGGGTTGGGGAATATACCCATTTTTCACTACTGTCTGATCTCTGTGTTGGTACAGATAAGTAGAAGGGTATGTAGGGGAAGCTCCCCCCCCCTTGCATAAAGTGGAGTTTTCTGATTAGCATGATCCAAGTTTATGTACTGGAGCATGTGTGTTTCAGTGTTGACATTTTGAGGTTCAGTTATATTTTGCAGGTGTATGACACTGTCATGTTTTGCAGAACTGATTATTTTACGATGACCCCATACCTATATAGATTGATAGATACTTGTGTGTGTATTTTATTTTTATTTTATTTTACATTTCTTAACTGGGTAAGTACACTGGTATGATGACTCCTTTCAGACACAATCCAAGCCATCAAGGCAAACTATAAAAATATAAATGTCCTTGCATACATATGCCCAAAGAAAAGTAAAAGGCTATTGTATACTTCACAGTAAGAAGTAGATATGGAGCACAGCCATTCCAGTGGTGTAGAGGGATAAAGCCCTGACTATGAACTAGATGATCTGAGTTCGATTAGTGGCTCAGACTGATGAAGCAGCAAGGGAAGGGATATGTGTACATATCCTGGGGTGTGGGGGGTGCATGAACATGTCCCTATGCTGATCCTTGGTGGAGGCTGGGGACATTGTTCACATGGAGGACATGCTCAAAGGATGGAAGATGGGCCTAGCTAGCTGCTGCAGAGGTGGGGCGATCAGCTACAGAGGTGGTGTGATTATGCAGCAATCTAACATTGCATACCCACCTATGCCATACCACATTATCATACAGTAGGGGGAAAATAGGTCATAAGTGAAACTACCCCAGATGGCTGCTTCGATGCTCCAAGCCCCTGGCTGTCTAGGGATCTGTGACTGCCTCCTGCAATACCAAACAGAGTCCATGGGTCCATAAATTGAACTGGTAGAACCACAAAGCAAATTGGCAACTAGAGGTGTAAATATATATATAACCCTAAAGAACGCCTCCACCAATGTTACACCGAAAAAACATCACTCCTCCAAACAGAATTTGTAAAATATTCACTATTTATGCAATGCTTTCGTCTTTTGAAAAGTCTTCTTCAGAATGAATGACTGTTGTTTAACACACAAATATATAACCACAACCAGGAAGAGACTATTACATCACTTCTTGGGGCTCACAACACACTTAATTCTGAAAAGACAATACAATATTTCCACAAGATGACCCATAAGAACTATTCTTGCCTATACAGATAGGACAAAGTATAAATTAACAATGTACTTGAGAAACAAAAGCATTTGTCTAAAACCTTGTTTTGAAATCAAGTGTTATAATACCGTAAATCAAAACATTGTAACTATAAAAGTATTCAAAAAATACAAAAACTTTTTTACTGAATATTTTAACATAAAACATGGTACACTTGAATCACTTCACCTAACATGAACAAACTTATAACCTTGTTGCTGTCATTTTAAGGACCGGAACTAAGGCTGTCTGATCATTGAGACCTGGTTGAGTACAAGTATTTAAACATAACTGCCACATTAATTCACAATATTCAACGGGCTCTCTGCATTGTAAATTGAGAGGCAGGCAGGGAACTGCGTAGTTTTTAACAGAAGGGCCTAGGAACAGAGTATTGGGCATATAAAAAGAAACAAAAAAGCTCATACCTGCACATGCTGCCTCCAGGCATCTGCGTTACTGGGTTAGCTCCGCTCCGCTCGTTTCGCTCGCTCTGTGCCCCACTCTGCCCCCATATCCCACCTGCCCCCAGTAGTACTACATTTATAGTACCACTGGCACACCCCCTTAATTAGCTAACCAACTACATGTGCTCCTAGAACCCAGAAAATTCCTAGCACAATAATACACCCTCTATCCACCGCACTATCCATATTAACCCACCCATAGCTATTCTATTCTCTTTAATCTTTTATACACCACATACACTCAATACAGGCACTACCCTAGTAATTTACTATGACTACAGCTAAAACACTAATGCTGCTACCCTTAGTACCCCTGCTATTCATTCCTTATCACCTAAGCTCCTATGAATATGTACAGCATCTTGAAATCTAATACCCAAACTCTCAGACACCAACCCAGCATTTAATAAGTTTATCCACCACATAACCACCCCTCTCCTAATTCCTCGCCTCCCAGTTAGCATCACCCAACTAAATACCGCTACATAAGCATAAAAAACAAAAGCTATGAAAAAATCATAAACACATTTTTAAGACTCATAAGCAACTTAAAAATTAATCTTATGAAGGATGGAGACATCCACCCCAACCCTGGCCCATCCACAACAGTAGACCCAAGCACACCATCTAACAACCCACAACCCAATGTGTACTATCCAGATTGATAGACTTCCAAACTCAATTCTGGTCTGTCATCTCAACATCAGAAGCCTAAACAACAAGATCCTTAGCCTACATGGACTCTTAGCTGTTCACTCCCCTGATATCCTCTGCCTCACAGAAACCTGGCTAAAACCAGTAACCAAAGATAACAAAATCCCCTCCACAGTACAACATCCTTTGACTGGACTGGATCTCCAGGAAAGCTGGCAGGGCAGCTGTACTATACAAGTCTACCCTAACAATAACAATTGACACCCAACAGCCACCCCAGTTTTGCAATGCAGAAATTCTCATCACCAAACTAATAATAAACAAAAATAAATGCAGATACATTGTCTGCATTTATATTCCACCCAGCATGAATGATAATACTCTAGAAAATATCTTACATTAGCTAGCTTCTAACTATCCCCAGGAAACCATTGTCTTGGGGGACTTTAACACTGATTGGAACACCTGTTACTCTGAAACTCCCTCCACCCATTTAAACCTCCACTGGTTTACTCAGATCATTGCCACCCTCACCAGATTTAGCAAGAGTCAAAGATAGTATCCTTGATTAGATACTTATTAACAGCCACCCCAAAAAGTACAAGTCAGGTACATTACTCAATGATCTAAGTGAGTACTGCCTTATCTATATTATTAGGCTCAAACCAACATTCCCAACCAGCCCACCCACAAAACTATAAGAAATGTCAGGAACTTTAACCTTGACAACTTCCAAAAATAACTCAAAGCATGTAATTGGAATGTCTTGGAACAACTCCCATTACAAGAAGCAGTTGAGCACTTCAATACCAGATTTCTGGCTATGCTTAACCACCATGCTGCTACCCGTACCATCCTTGTAAAAGCCACAGTTGCACCGTGGCTATCTAAAGAAACAAAAAAACTAAATTAAACTAAGAAACAACACCTGGGCCAGGTGGCATGTTACCAAAGCCCCTATGGACCAAGTAAGATACCAGCAGCTAAGGAACCAGACCAAAAAATCTGTCATTCTAGACAAATAAAATCATTACACCCTCCAACAACAAAAATATTAGCTAAAACCTCAAGAGTTCTGGGCTGGTATTAACAATCTTCTCCCCCCAAGCCGTTCCACCACTCCTACCCCATCAGCTGCCCTTGATAAACCCCCTGTTGAAATTGCAAACAGCTTCAACTCCTTCTTTACTGAAACTATCCAGTCTCTAGCTACCCATCTCACTCCATCGGACACAAACACCAGCTCTGGCACATCTAGCCCTGATCCACCCAGCACCCAACCCACCTTTACCTTTCAAATCGTACCTACCAACCTGATCCTGACCTTACTCAAAAAGATAAAACCTACTACACTAGCTGCTGACCACCTCCCAGCTGAATATCTTCAAAAAGCAGCTGATGCCATAGCACTTCCCATTTCTATTCTGGCCAACAGATCCATCTCAGAAAAATTCATCCCAGCAATATGGAAAATATCACATGTTATACCTCTCCATAAAGAAGGAAGTTCCCCAGAATTATCTAACTTTAGACCTATAGCCATTCTTTCACCACTAGCTAAAATCATGGAAAGATGCATACACAAACAAATCATGCACTTTCTTATTCAAAACGGAAAGCTCACCGACTCTCAGCATGACTTTAGGCCATTTCACAGTACCACCACGGCTCTTCTATCTTTCTCTAATGTCATCAGTCTTCATCGTAACAACAACAAGCTATCTTCAGCACTTTTCCTAGATCTCTCAAAAGCTTTTGATATGGTCAACCATCAGCTACTGTTCAATACAAACTATTGGTTTAGACCAACATGCAATACAATATTTTCACTCCTACCTAAAGTAGGCTGTCTTATGGCAGAGCAAGCTGTCATCCCAACTTCCTCTAACCCTAGGTGCTCCACAAGGGTCCATACTAGGTCCCCTTCTTTTCTCTATCTTTATCAATGATCTGCACACCACCATCCCAGGAGCCACCTGCATCCAATGTGCAGATGACTCAATGCTAATATGCTCCGCCTCCTCTCCTACACAACTTCTAACCCTCACCCAGACCAATTTCAGCACGGTAAAAACATGGCTAGCTAATCACCGCCTGCTTCTAAATCCTAAAAAAAACAAGCTACTACTTTTCTCCCCTAACCGTAGAATTCGTCCTCCTTCCTTCAACATCAAATCTAGCAATGACACCATAATCTCCCCTGATGACCATACAAAGCTTCTAGGTGTAATAATAGACAACAACCTTAAATTTGATAAATATGTCAATCACACTATTAAGTCCGTCAACAAAAAACGTGGCTCCCTGTACAGAGCCAAACCTTTCCTGAACCCCCGCCCCCCCCCAGCTAGGGTAGCTATTGCAAGATCACACCTCCTCTCTATGCTTATGCATGCCTCCCCTGTACTCACCAACCTATCCAAAACCAATCTCAACAAATTATCAGGATGTTACAATCATATAGCCAGATTTGCTACAGGCATGGCTTTTAGGACCCACCATTGCCAGAACCTCAAAGCACTGAGATGGCTAGAGTATCCTACTCTTCTACAGTTCAACCAGCTTACAGTAGCACATAAAATACTCCATCAACCTGATAACACCCCTGCCCTCAAAAATATTCTCACTCCTCATAGTCCCCCCAGGCCATTATGCTCAGCTGATAAACTAATGATACTGACCCAAAAATCCAACAACTCTGCAGGCAATGCTATATTTGCCAACTCAACTGGTAAAATCTGGAATCTACTCCCTACTACCGTTACCAAGGAAACCTCACTACCCCTATTAAAAAGAGAACTCAAAAAATACCTTACATCTTATTGGCTGTGCTCTTGTTCTAAACCTAACAACTTCACTAATACATGTCTTGCTACCCAACCTGCTGTTTAGCCAAGTATCTATGCCTCATAGCATTTGAATGTCTAAGCATTGTGAATTATGAGATATGATTGTATTCTATGTTCACATTTTCTGATATGTCTTTGTCAGTCAGATGTAAGTCTACACATTGTGTATATTAACATCTGCCTGTATTCTTTGTCTATATTTTTCTAAGCATGTCTGCCTGAGTTTATCACTCAGTGATGTATGTACTGTCTCTTTTTTGGTATGTGGAGCTTTTCTCCCTGGGCCTCCGCTGAAAATGGACATATATCCAGTCAGACTACCCTGGTCAACAAATGTAAAATAAATAAATAAATAAATAAGGTCACCCACAACCCTCCTCTTGCGTTAATATCTACCTGTTCCAGGACCCAAAATAAAAATCTGTTTTGAGGACATGTGGCAGCATGCCTATAAAGAGCATTAGTTTCTACCTTTTTATTAACCTCATAAGTATGTTCCTATACTCTATTTTTCTGGGTACGTTAAGTCTTCAACACATAATAGGAGAAACATATCTGGTGAAAAGCTAAGTATACATCTCCGTTAGTGGAACAATTAAAGTATCTGCTCGCTCTGAAAGTTTCACCAATATTAGGAAGGAGCAATGTGCCACTGTTCTCCATATATACACATTGATCCCACATACCACACTTGAACATCCCTTCAAACTATAGTTGTCAGTATATATTGTCCCTTTTTCCTGGATATTCTTAACATTGTAACCTCTTCTATAGGTGTATAAAGGTGGTTGGGAGAACACTGGTAGACTGGCATTTTGGAAAATAAAATATTTGGTCACTATTTTGGGGAGTTTGACCATATAATTGTTGTATTTCATAACAGAAGACCTATTTTAATTCATTCCACATGACCCTTTTATCATTACTTCCTCTGGTATAGAACAACCAAACTTCCTTGACTTATTACTGTCGGGTGTATGATTCCCCAAAAGTGGAACAAATTTGGTACCCCAACCATTTAACACCTCAGTTCTGAAATTTTTAACTATGTGCTCAAGGCACCCTTATTCTGGGAAGAGTTCCTCTATATATTCCAATTCTTTTACAAGACCTTCATAAACAGATGTCAAGTGGCCTACTCTAACCATCTGTCCTTAATAATATTTTTCTTCTGGTGCATGAGATGGTCACTATTAAAATATAAATAGGAATTACAGAAATTTTCTTATTAAAATATAAATAGGAATTTCAGCAGTTTTCTTTTCTATAAATTCTAGCTCTAAAACAACAATTATCAAGATCTTTAAGCAGGGATACAGCCAACTAGTGAATCTTGGCATCCTCTATATTGGTAATAAATTCCAGAAAATCAGTGGTCAGATTAATAAACAACATAAATTCATCCAATTCTATTTCCTCTAAAGATGAGAAAGATGTCATCAAGGAAGCATAAATACAAAGCAATTAAAGGAGAATAATTGGAATTAAACATCCACTCTTGTTCCCAAATTAATAATACTATATTAGCAAAAATGGGGGCACAGGCAGCCACCATTGTAACACCACTCATTTGTTTATAGTATTCCCCCTTGAAATACAGAAAATTATTAGTTAAAAGTAATTCCAAACTTTCCGTAACCAATCTTAAATCTTGAGTGTTAAGAAATTGGATAACAATGAAAAGATCTTTAATATCAATAGTCACAAATAAGTGGTGGGGATGATAGTATTCTTTGGTAACTTTTTCTAGAAACATCCCAAGAATCAGGCAATATGTGCTTATATGACTGTAAAATCAATATACGATTTATGTCCAGTAAAACTGTGAGGTGATAGGTTTAGATTTTAGAAGCTAAGCAACCACAACAGTTCTAAGGGGGATCTGTGATGCTCTTATGTATCTTGGCTATCCCAAAAATGGCTGGAATAACTCCTTTTAAAACATTAAGAAAATAATGTAAACTCTTATTGATCAAACTCTGTGTAATATTGTCCTCCAATATCATACAATTTTCCTGTATGCCATCTGAATTTCATTCCAAGAAACCTGTGAATAAGTGGCATAACTATTTAACAATTCTTACATTTTGGCTGTATACATCCAGTAATCCATAATTACCAGTCCACCTTCCTTATGAGGTTTCATGATAGAAACATCCTTATTCACACACAATTCATTCAAGACTGTCTTTTCTTCTTAAGCGAGGTTAGAAACCTTCCAAGTTTTGTTTTTAACATATTGTCTGGTTTCATGTTCGACTAAAGATTCAAAATTACCTAATATAGGGTGTAGTTGAGGATTGATGGTACTTTTCTTACTGAACCAAGGTCCTTCATGGCAAATCACATTATGTCCAAAAATAACCTCTAGGTTAACCTTCCTTAGAAATAACTTAAAATCAATTATAAACTCTTCTATGACAAGATGGGATGATGGTACAAAAGTAAATCCCTTTCTAAAGATATAAATTGGTTAAAATTAAGTTCCAGGCCACTACAGTTAAAAACTTTTAGTTGGCCTAGAGTGCATACCACCCCATACGTGGTAATGACCTCTCCTGTCAAGCCAGAATTGATTACCTGTGTAGTGTAATTTAATTTCACCTTCTTCTTCCCCCTCTTCGAGCCTTCTTGTTGGAAAAGCTGTGTTCATCTCTCATTACCGTACTTCTTGGTAATTGGGGTTTGAATGGTCTCTCAACTGGGTGAACTTCCATAAAAGGGGAACCCTACAGGGTCCCCCATATTATAGGGTGATGGATTACCATTAAATTCACCACTGACATCAACTTGTCTGTTCACCAGATTAATATTCTGAGTAACAGATTCTCAGTGCCCTGAAGCACCAAATCCAGTACACCTAGTACCTGAACTTTGGGGGAACCTTACTTTTTGATGCCCGATAGGCTTGTAATCTTTCCTATTTCTCTCACGTTTATCAGTCTTTTGTTTTTAAATATTGGCTACATTTTCAACAATTTCTTTCAGATTAGAGTAATATTTGTTCTTATGCTCATTCACAGTAAATAACAAGTAATTCTGCAAAACAGTATTTAACATAGGATCATATAGGATCATAGGAGATTACTAAGCTATCGACCTGGAAGTAATTTCAAGCCTAGCCGTTTCATCATTAAATATCTAAGTGACCAGTGGTGCCCTTCAGGTCTCCATGCTGAGACATCTTTTTGGTACTTACTTCTCAGATCTCCAACTGGAGAGTTAAGACTTCTAGCTAACAAAGTTTGCAGATGACTGCAAACTGGGGGTTGTTGTTAAGCCACCCTATGACAACAAAACTCTTCTGAATGAACTCTCCCTAGTAAACCAATGGTGTTCTTAAAATTGTCTCATACTAAATGCTAAAAAGTTTAGTATCATCAGTTTTGATCATCAGGCCCTCCGCTCCTCATACTGTACTGATAATACACCACAACAAAAAGAACATTTTGTCAGGGACCTAGGTATTTCGGCTGATAGGTCCATCTCTTTTAACCATCATGTGGCTGTCAAGAAGTCCATTTATTTAGCCCACCTAATTGCCAAGGGAATATCATCATGCTTTAAAGAGATCATCGCTGTGTTATACTCAGCATTGATCAGGAGAGTTATTGAGTACAATGCCCCCTTTGGGATGTATGTATCAGTAGTAACATCGAACAATTAGCAATAGCCCAGAGGTTCCTAACTAAAGAGATCACAGGCCTAAAGTCCCTGAGCTACCAAGATAGGCTGGAAACTCTAGGCATTTATTCAGTGTTTACAGACTTTTGAGGGGATACCTTTGTCTTGTTTACTGTACAATTAGAAACCCAATTGTTCTGCATCTCATGTTTCCTTGCCAGTCAAATTTACTCCAACCAGTACTAGAACCAGAAACCTTAATCTTCACCAATAGATAAATAAGGCACATCACCTGGCAAACCTCTTTAATAAACTTTCCCTAAATGTTAACCAGTGTGATTCACTATCTTACTTTAAACCTAAATTAGATGATTGGATGAGTATCCACAAATTTGGATTTGACTGGTATAGTCCTCTGGGTGAAAGAAAGAGCCCCCTGAGAAAGGGTATTGGCAAGGTGGGAATGGTCATTAGACTAGTTGGCCCTGGAATATTTCATAGGCTCATAGGAGACTACTAGGCTAATGGCCCTAGTGCCCTTACAAGCCTATCCATGTTAATCCCAAGTTGCCCCAATTTTCCTTGTTTAGATGGACATAATTCACAGAGTAAGTCTATGATCAACATCGGCTGTCTCTGTCCATGGGGACATGGGTATGGGTCCCACCCCCAGAGTGAATTTCTGGTCTCCCACCCATTTGTCTAGGTTGCACTTGAATAGGGTCAGTGAGGAGCTCTGCTTCATGTGAACTAGAAGCTTATTTCAGAGGAGTGGCAATCTCTCCTAGATATATCCGTCTCTACAGAATGTTCTGTTTATGTCATAGGCTAGGTTGAAATCCCTAGAACGATTTACTTTTTTGCCATTAGACTTGCAGATGTTCAGCATTTCCATCAGGGCACAGTCAGAGGCTTCTCTATAGGCTAGGCACAAGTCGCCTGTCAGCAGACTATAAGATACAGAGTACAGTGACAGGGCTTTCAGTCTATCCATGTAGGTCATGGTTTGGAGGCCCTGTATTTTCTTGTTGAGAAACTTCTGTGGTCTCTCCAGCTGCTGCCAGTGTCTGGTGAGGTACATGCAAAAGAGAACATTGTACTCTATTAATGGTCTGATGAGGGTCAAGTACAGTGGAGTTATAACATCCTTAGACCTTGGTGCGATGTCCTTACTTATGAGTTGCACAATGTAGAAGGCTTTCATTACCACTGTGGAAACTTAATGGTCAAAGTTCAGATTATTATCAACCTGCGTTCCCAGATCTCACACCTCTGGGTTTGAACATAGGGAGGTGCTGTCAATATTGTAATTAGCAGAGAATTTTACTTTGCCAAAGGGGATAATAATGAACCTTTTTAAATTTAGTTTTAGAGCATGGCTTTGGCACCAGTCATTTGTCTGTGTTAGCCCCTCTTGTAATATGATAACATCATTGGAGGACTTAATGATTGCACCCTATTTGCAATCATCAGCAAACTTGATAAGTCAAAGGCCATCTGCTTTAGCTTGGACTTCAGAGAAATAGATTCCAAACAATAAAGGACCCAGCACAGATCCTTGTAGTATACCACTGTTGGCGGATCTACTGGTGAAGGTGGAGGTGGAGTTACCAACTTTGATAGTATGTGTTCTGTCAGTAAGCCAATTGGATATACCCATCTAATGACTCAATGATACTTGAGTTGGGGATTGTGTCAAAATCCTTGGCTAGGTCAAGGTAGGTGGTATGTACTGTCTTACCTTCATCCATGGCTTTGGTGACTTTCTCAAAGAGGTCTACTAGGTTTAATAAGCATGATCTACCCTTAACAAAGCCAAACTGGGTTGGGTCTAGTGTTTGAAGGTCACCTATGTCCTTGATGATAAAATCCATGATGACTGTTTCCATGCCCTTGCAGTTGAGGCTGGTTATACTTATGGGTCTATAGTTTCCAGGGTTGGTTGATGGCCCCCTTTGTGTAAGGGGATTACTGTTGCTGTTCTACTCTCTGCTGGAAGAGAGTCAGTTCTCAGGCTGTGGTTAAAGAGAACTCCAAGTGGATCTGCTAAGTCCTGTTTTAGATTGCTTAGTAAGCAAACTGATATGTTATCTGGTCTGACTGAGGCCATATTTTTGGCCTTGAAGTGAGCAGATATGACCTGATCTCCGGAGATACTAGGCAGAGGACTGGTGTCAGGTATACTTTGAGGTATGGCTGGTGAGCACAGGGGAGTGAAGTTTGCACCAAATCTGTCAGCTAGCAGGTTGGCAATTTCCTCTCATATAGTATGAGTGCTGCCATCCACAACCAGTTTGGCACATAACTGGGCATTCCATTTTTGATTTTTGACATAGTTAAAGAATGCCTTATGATTATCCTTGGCTAGGGATGCTATTTTAGCTTCATAGATCACTTTAGAGGACCTTACAAGATTTTTGATGCGTGTTCAAGCTGTGGAGGGAGTCCTTCCTCTACTAAGCCAGTTCACTCTTGTTCTTATACATCAGTTTCTTCCTCTTGCTATATAACTTGTTTATACTTGAGTGCAGCAAGATGGCTTGTTTTTTTTCGGAAAGACCTACTTTTGATGTCATCAGGTACAGCCAAGTCTGTACATTTGTTTAAGTGTTTATACAGGGCATTTGCATACCTCTGCATAGGAGTCATTGTCTGCAATTGCGGGGGTTTTAAAACTTTTTATACCATCACTTAGTAGCTGTAGTTTGCTTTGGAAAAGTTTTTTTTAGTTTTTTAACTCCTGTGGGGGTGTCAGGTCCAATATTTACTTTGAATGAGACTGATTTATGGACCGATCTAACCAGAGAGGGCATCACTTGGGGGAAGTGCAGTGACCCCCCCCCCATGTTGATGAGTACTATTTCTGGGACATTTGAGTCCTTTATGGAGGTGCAGACCATCTGTTCCAAAGCATTTATGCTGACAAAGTCCAGGAATATCTGGGCAAGCATATTTGTGCTCATGTATTTCTCCAAGTTGATAGAGTGATAGTTGAAATCTCCCAGGATTAAGGTGTTGGGCTGTATGGTGAGTGACTCCAGTAAGTCCAGGTAGGTGGTGGTGGTGTGCTTTTCTTGGTTCATGTCGGGAGACCTATAGCTAGCAATTATGTGGTATGGTACTTTGTCTATAGTTAATTGGACATAGAGTAGTTCAAGGGTGTCATATTGTTTGACCAGTCTTGAGGTGTACTTGGTCTTAATGAAAATGGATACATCTCCACCTTAGTTTCCTTCATGCTCATTTTGAGGTCTGAACATATGGAAGGCATTGTAGCCTTGCATGGCCAGGATGCTCTCCATGGCCTTGAACCATGTTTCAGTGACCTCACAGATGTCAGCTTCATCCACGGTCAGGAGTGCTTCCAGGCACTGCAGCTTCCCATTCAGACTCATAGCATTAAGCAGCAAAACCTTTAGTTTGTCTCAAGTGAATTCTGTTATGGTGGAAATTTTGTTTTGACATTGCCTAAAAAAGGCACTATAGAGGAGGCAAGTACCTTTGCCAGTATGCAAAAGCCTAGAGGAGGCAGGTGCAGACCATCTCTGGCAAAGCAGCGTGGTCTGTCAAGCATGTCTTCCCAAGCTGACAGATACTGGATCCCCCTGGACTGACACCAGTATCTGAGTCAATTTTTGAAGTCAATAATTTTTTGTTTATATTGTGGCATCATCCTGGAGGAAGACAGAATGCTGCTTAGGGCTATGGTCATAAATGCCTAGGGCACATAAATCTGAGAGTTCAGTCATATCTCATATAGTTCAGTGAGGTATGTCTTTAGTCATTCACCCCAACATGGACTATGACAGAGTCATAATAACAATACTTCTTGATTGACTTGAGTGTATGCATGATTTGATGGATCCTGGCACCTGATAGGCAGCTGACTATGACCTTCTTTTTGTCCAGCCTGGTGAAGAGGACATCTGTGTGTCTCACTGTGTAATCACCTATGACTAAGAAATTAGGTTTTGAGGTGTTTTCCCTAAGGAACCTATTTGCAGAGACACTAGTGTATTTGTTATTATGTGCAGTGGTTACTATTTGCATAGCAGTGTGTGTAAATTGTTTACATTTGAGAGGTCTGGTGAGTACATCTGCATATATGGGTTTGTGTGTTGTGACCTTATTTTGTGTGGAGAGAAGTATGTGTGCTGACAACCTGATTGAGGTCTGATTTGTTATTACATGAGAGAATTCACTGCAATTTCATAGTGTAATTGAATCTCTCACATATGGTATTTGTTTTTTTGTTTTTGTTTTTTAGGAGTAAGTGGTTGCCATTATACATGAGGCAATTACTACATTGTCTCAGGATGCCCATATCAATCAGGTTGGTTGGAGAAAAAAATGAGAAATTGCCCATCCATTATAACAGTTTTTTTACCATATGTACTATTAGGGAAGGGAGTGGCCTAGTTAGACCATTTTATTGCACCAGGACTAACAAAGGGTCTTGTTCTATTGAAGGCTAGGGATGATAATTGTGACAAATTTGCTTATTGCACAGCTGAGTTGACAGTAATGCAGCAAGGCAGCTTACAAGGGTTTCACTGACAGATGTCTAGGGAATAATTGTGTTTCAAGGCATTTGCATCTGTACAGGGCACCACTAACCCCACCTGCACAGTGCTCAGCAATGCTCAAAAATCAACACTAAACACTAATGATAACAATAGGAAAGCACACAAAGTATCTTTTTCCAACAATCCCCAGCTCTGACAAGGATGGATCTACACTCTTCTCAAGGGCGCCCGCAGGCTGGTGCAAGGGAGTGCACTTGCACCCCCCCCTGGAACTGGCTGGCTGAGAAATTAATTTTATTTTAATTAAAAAAGAAAACAACTTCTTTTTTTTTTTTTAAAGGGCATTCCTCTTTAAGAACGCCCTTTGCTTCCTGTCCAATAGCAGAGACACAACAGATGTTTGTGACCTGTTTTCATCTTCTGTGTCTGTGCGACCGATGGTTTGAATCTTCGTCTTTCGCTACTACCGTTAATTTGAATTCCAGAGGATGTTTGGACCCCGGTCGTGCCGGATGAATGTAGAAGTGAGAGGTAGGTGTGTGTGTGTGGGTATTTTAGTGTTTAAGAGATGTGTGTGCATGTAAGAAATAGTTAGGTAGGAGTCTGTGGATGCAAGAAGTAGGTAGGAGGTGTGCATGTGTGTATGTAAGAAGTAGGTGTGTGTGTTTGTTTGTAAGCGGAGAGTGGTTGGTAGAATATTATCAGATTTGCTCCCTCCCCTCCTGTATTTACCTCCTAACTAAGTATATGTTATAAAGCCTCTATATAATGAAAATGACATTTTTACAATCACTTTGTCATTAATACTGGAACTGGTGATTCTCACTTCTAGTATCAAACCCTTTCTCCATGTCTAAACATATGAAAAGGAAATGTAATTTTCTGTCATTCTACATGTCATGAACAGCATACTAATATTGCTATGTATCTATATGTGAAAGCACTAGCTTGATATGAGTGTATTAAATATGGCATAAATGTTTTATTCAGTGCACAGGGATGGGCATATAGTTTCTGTATATTTTAAACTAAAATTAATTTATATGATGAATAATCAAGTTGCTCTTTTAAGGGTTTAGAAATAACTGATGTAAGGCACATTTCTGGAAACTGAAGACATTTCTGGTACTATTGAAAGCTTGGACTAAAAGAACCAGTCATTAGGGAGATATGCTTGTAAAATTCTAGGATAAAATGAACCAGGCCATGAGTTTCATATTTTTCAATTTAGTGATATTTCTGATTCCTTAACCATGTAGAGTTTTATTAAATCTTTGACATAATTTATGGACATTTAATTTTGAATAGTTGTATATATGAAGACCAGTAAATTGTTTTGATCCTGTACTGTTTCCTTTATTTGATTAAAAATTTCAGACTGATTTCTCAAGTGAGTAAGGATGTCTTGTACTCTAGTGTTGATTGAATTTGCAATTGTTTTATTTCTTATCCCTCGGATAAAAATTAAATGAGCTATAATTTTACATTGATGCACTAATGCTTTGAGTCCTTAGTATCAATGAGTAGGTCTTAAGTTTTAATTTATACAGAGGCATTACTGACTTATAATCCTATAAGGTTTGAGCCATTTGATGACTAGGAGAAAGAAAATAATTGTGCCCTTCTTATAGGCTCCTAGAGATCAACTGTATGCATTTATCAATAATAGAATATCCTCTTCTGAGATATAATTTTTTTTTAGTAGCCCAGGTTTTAATTCCACAAAACAATATTTTAGTAAGTTCAAAAGGACAGTGAACTTTCATTAACAAAATTAGTGCACAGAGTAAATCACCTGGGTGAAATTTCTTTAAATGAGTTACAAAGGAAAATGTTTCCATGCCATAAATGATAAAACTAGAGCAATCCTTTAAGGACCTAAAATGGCATGATTAGCTGAGAAAGGGCTATAGTATACAGTAAGGAGTTATATATAACACTGAATTTGGGGACAAAAAGAAGTTTCACTCATAAATTAAGCTGATTCACATTATTGTTCCAAAATAAAAATCTTAATGTTTCATCAAGCTGTAGTAAATCATAAGTCAGAAAATAAGTATGAAAAGGTTATATGAATAACAGACCAATTAGATAATTACTACTGGGCAGCATCTATTAGCTGCAACTATGGATCTGTATAAACCTGACCCGGGACAAACTGTGCCATACTCAATTCATTAATATAAGGTAGTAGATGGCCGCTATGCATTAATATTCTACTGGGATATTGTCAGGGACTAAGGTAGTTGTTTTTACTTTCTTAAGCTGCTTTTTTATTTGGTCTGTAGAGACTGATGAGTGAAAGTTTCTGTAGTTTAATTCAATGTTGTGGGTAGTGTTTTTTGTTTTGTTGATTTAATACTGAGGTTGCAGCCTGAATAAAATGGATATTCATTTTCAGGACACTTTGTAATTTGGCTCCTGTAGTAAGTGGTTAGGCTGTGTATTTTTGCTTAGTTTGATTAAAGTATTAATTGTATTCCAAAAAAGTTTAGGATTATTATTGCTTCTGTAATGTAATCAGCGAAAACAGATTTTCTATTCTTTTTCCATTATGTTCTTTACTTTATTTCTCAATGACCTATAGTTTTGGAATTTAGACATAATTTACTATATTTTCCAGCTATTCCATGCTTTGCCTTTAGCTGTTTTATTTGCTAGGTTTATGTAGTTAGCCAGGGGTCATGTAAAGTTTCACTTTTTCTTTTTGTGTAGGAGACATACTCTATTCAGGATTTCTAGGAAAGTTTAGCTGAAATATTTAATTGCTTAATTTAGAGGTAGATAATTTAGTGGGGATTAGATACATTGTTAGAGAAGTGTATTCAAAGCTGTTCCCTCAAATGTTTAGATCTAGTCTAATTTTATGTTGATACCTTTGGTATTTTAGCTTGTCCCCAAATTATATAAGTCAGGAGATGGTCACTAAGTCAGTCTGAAAGTATATCTATACTACTTTTGTGACTGGTGTTAGGGGTTAATATTCAATCTAGAATGCTATTTCTATTAGAGAGTTTGTAAATTCTAGAAGATTCAGTGAATACTTGTGTCAATTCAAAAAGGTTTGTGTGGTAAATCTTTGGTTGGTGCTTCCTAAGAGGATAGTCTAGCACAGTCAATATTAATGCCTGTATAATAATCATATCTTGTTTGATGAATAAGGTTATCCATGATAGTATATGTTCTAATGTGTCTATATTTTTTGTAGGTATATTTGGAGGGCTATAGATAGTTATTTGACATTTCTTTAGTTTGAGGGTTGAAAAAAGTTCTTAAATTGTGGCTAAAATGGTCTCTCAATCTGTATAGTAATATATCTATATATATCTATCTATAAACACACACATACATATATACATATATATATAGATGCCAAGCACTGGAGTGAGCAGGAAATGCTCCAACACCATGTAGAGTGACAACAGGGTCAACGGGTGTGCAAGATCAACTATCCCAGAGTATGGGAATATTTCCTTTACCTGGAGATTGTGCAATCTTGGAGTTAATATATATATAATTAGCAGTTGTGTGGGGGTACAGCCCCCTACATGGGGGTGTAGCGAGCTTGCCTTCCTGCAAAAACACTTGCTGTTGGTTTAGTCTGCTCAGGGATAATCCCCAGAACATGTATA
Source organism: Protopterus annectens (assembly GCF_019279795.1). Classification (NCBI taxonomy): domain Eukaryota; kingdom Metazoa; phylum Chordata; order Ceratodontiformes; family Protopteridae; genus Protopterus; species Protopterus annectens. Next base: position 979,854,519 of record NC_056725.1, on the reverse strand, counting down.
TATGCAGAACGTGCTGATATTGGTGCTTACAACATCCGGACATCGATCTGCAGAGTATTGGGACACTGTGCTTTGATACAGTGTCCTAAACCAATATACATGCATATTAATATATGGTATGATTTTACAAGAGAAGTCTCCAAGAAGCCACTTTTTGGTTATTTCGTGGAATATTACCAAAGGCAAGCAGAAAAAGATAGTGAGGAAATCCCAGAAAGCCAGATTCACTAGCAGTGAATTAGAGATGCTCCTCATATAGTACCTGTGGCAAACAATCCACATAATCAAGATGTTTCCCAAAATCCCAACAAAAAAGATAACCACTGCGAGACATATGATGGAATAAGCTCCATAAGAATCCTCGGTCAGGGGATAGAAAGGGTTCTTGAGCTGGCATCTCCCACTGCTGTTTGCTGAGCTAAATCCTGGAGTAACATCCACATTAATGCCAGATAATGTCTGCAGCCCAGGTCTTTTGGTGTGATAAATGTTTAAATAATCAACAGAAGCATTAATAGATAATGGACATGGAACGGCTCCACACACAGTAGCCTCTGAGCTCTGACTCTGCAGACACATTCAATCCTCTGTTTGTCAAACGATTACGCCAGCCGTAGGCTTTGCTGCATACCAATGCAAAACATGTTGTTCTAGCCACTTTCTAAGAAGGTAGGGTGATGTATGTGTGCATACCTCTCAGATGTACAGATTTTCACAGAATGTCCTGATTTTTGCCTTATGTTTTTGGTCTGTTCTCATACAAATTCTGTTTTTTTTTTTTTTTTTTTTTGAAAAATCACTGAGTTTCAGACATAATATTCTTCATAAAATGTATTGTAATACAAATCCTATTACTCTAGCAGCTTCCTAAATGTGTCTCTAGTTTTAGGTCTTTGTCCCCAACATTATAACAGACTTTGTTCAGATTTCTTGTGCTAAGACATTGAGAGGTGATTAAAATGTCTTAAAGGTTACAGCCATACAAATGTAATAGTTGGTCTGGTATTCGATGCCATGACTTAAATCCTTTTTAAGCTATACAGTGTGTGTGTGTGTGTGTGTGTGTGTGTGTGTGTGTGTGTGTGTGTGTGTGTGTGTGTGTGTGTGTGTGTGTGTGTAAGAGAGAGGTATCATACCCTTCAGCTGTCCAGGTTTTTGCAGAATGTCAAGATTTTTGCCCCACATTCCTCCTAAAAAGGATTGAAGTTGCTAAATAATGGCAGACATTTGAATTTTAGACATTATTTCCTTTAGAAAAACGAATACTAACACAAATCCTGTTATTCTAGCAATGTTCTAAGTTCATGAGAGCAATATTTCTAATCTGTCCCTATTTATTTTAGGCTTTGTCCAGATTTCTTACACTAAGAGGTTAAGGTGTGTGTGAGAGAGAGTTAAATACAGAGTTAGCAGTAGAATTTATTTTCAAGTGTATTTTCAAGGAAATGTGAGCTTCAAGGAAAAAGAGGTTTATTGCTGCTCATGCTAAGTCTGCTTAAAATGCGCAACTGTTTTGTTTAGCAAATAGTAACACTGTTGTGGTATAGAGTTTTAAAGCAGTGTTAGTAGCACAGCAGGTAGAAAACTTGCATCTTGATGCAGAGAGCTGTAGGTTCTACTCCCATGGCATGTAGATTTGTATTTTAAGGGGGTGGGTGCTACAGTCCTGAGTATGTCCTCCTTTGGATGAGATGCCTAGTAACTATGAACCTGTTTTTCAACTTGCCACCCATTCCCTATTGCAATATACCAGTTTACCATTTCTTTTAATGTAACATAGGCAATTTATTCTTCAAGGGCAACAGGCACTGAATTTGTAAATGAAACATTGAAATATAAAGTTGTTTTCTAGCAACAACCTCTTCATTGGTTTCAGATCTCTTTAATGTGGAATTATTCAGATTACTTTTACTTTCTGCAGAGATTCTGCATATTGACTGATATTGATGGATTGCATGACAGAAGTTTGAGTGGCCCTTTATGGTTGAAATGTTCTGAATTGGGCAGTTTGTCATTATTGGTTGATATGATTTGTTTCATTGCTTAAAGGAAAAATGTTCAGAACTATAAATTTAAAACACTCTAACAAGTGGTGCTGTATTATACAAGGGATATCATTCAATTATATAGTATAATTAATACAATCAGGAAGGTGAATCAAATAAGTTTTGCATAGTTATAAAAATGTGTGCAAGGATCCTATGATTTGAAAACAGCCCAAAGGTAAACTTACCCTGCCACTGGCCAAATGCATTTTCTTTGAATGTGGGTTTCAATGCTGTTTCAGTGAAAGTGGGTTTCAAAGGTAGAGAAGTTTTAATGCTAAGTCTGTTTTCATTGTAAGATTATTGCTTTGTTTAGGTTTAGTAAATGTCTATCAGTGTTTGTGCTATAAAATTTGAATTAAAAGTTGGAAATTAAATCCAAATATCTGTAATCATTGTAGAAGTAAAGCATAAAACAGTATGCACACTGAGAGATTTGAACAGTGTCTATGGCAAATGGAGAGAAATAGCCAAGTAATGGGACACTGGAATGGATGCATGGGTGGGGCTGTGTGGGCGGGGCTGTGTGGGTGGGGGAAGCTGCATGGGCGGGGCTCTAGGTATGCACCCCCCTGCAAAAAATCCTGCGGGCTCCCTTGAATCGTCTGCCACAAGGGTGCAAGGGAGCCCTTCTTAATATAAGGTTGGTATAGTGTTCAAGTGGTATAACAGGCTATATTCAGCAGATCTCAATCTAGACTATTCTATCTAGGCTAGCAGTACAGTTGAAATCAAGTGCAGAAAATGATGCAGTCATAAACAGTAAAAAGCAGAAATAATGCAGCAATTAGTTTAAAGCACAGTTTAAAAAAGTGCAGTTAAGAAACAATTTTAACCAATGAAAAAATATGTGAAATGTGCAGCCTAGATAATGTAACTGTCTGTCTCTCATATATAACAAAATTACCAGGCTAAGCAAATTTCTTAAAACAGTAAACAAACTGGAGCAGGTAATAAAGAAAGCAGTGCTATCAACAAGTCACAGAAAAAAAATATAGGTTTGCATTCTTCACCCAGTAGGGAATCACCAGCAGTGCTTTTATTTATGCAGGCGGTATGTTCTAAAGGTAAAGTTCGATGTACATGCATGTAATGTCTTATTGTACTTCTGTAAATTGTTGTCTTTACTATTCTTGGGTTGTGCTCTGAAAAGGTCAATAGGCCAGTCCATTTACCTGGTAAGGAAATTGCAATCTATAAGTAAATAAATAAACTCATAAGTCTATCAGCATGTTACAGACAAAAAAATATAGGTTTGCTTTCTTCAGCCAGTAGGGAATCACCAGAAGAAATCTACTTGGCCTGGTAATTTTACCCTGTCTAGAATATGACAGAACATCCCCAGTTTTGACTCATATGTTTATCCTCTTCCTCGTTAAATATTTGCTTTTCTGGTAAAACACTAAAGATCATACCTCTTAACTCTTCAGAATTTCACAGAATATCCAGATTATTGGTTCATATTTTTGGTCGGTTCCTTATAAAATTTGATATTTTTCTGGCAAACTATTGTGGATTTTGCTCACTAAATAATGAGACATTTGAGTCTGATACTTCATATGCTTCAGAAAATGTATGCTAATATATAACTTGCAATTCTAGCAGCTGTCAAGGTTTATAAGAGCAATATTTAAAATTGTCCCTGATTTTGGCCCTTTATCCGGCCATTATTTCTGGCTTTGTCCAGAATTCTTAAGCAACATTTGAAAGGTTTGCTGAGAATGACAGTCAATCACTAATGACAGACATTAAAATTTCAAAACTTCTTTTGTTCAGAAAATGCAAGTTGATGCAATACTTGCTCTATTTAATTTATAAATGAATTAGTAATGTTTAAAAATGTTCCCTGTTTTTCAGTCTGTATCCCCCTGTTATTTTTGGCTATGTCCAAAATTCTTGATGAAAGGAGTTGATTGGTATGCCTTGGAAACACTCCCACAGACATTTGCATGGTATCAGCAAGCTCGGCAGAAAGAAAAAGATGATGTATTACTCAAATTGTCATTTTTCCGCTGCCTGAGCTTGTGTTTATCTCATAAATTGCAGGACAAATGTTTTCCATGTAATTGCTATTCTGACAGCAGTTACAGGGCACTTTGGGCAGCTGTTGAAAGTGTGTGTGTGTGTGTGTGTGTGTGTGTGTGTGTGTGTGTGTGTGTGTGTGTGTGTGTGTGTGTGTGTGTGGTTGGGGGGGGTCTGTCACACCACCTCATCCTGTGGTTCCCAGCAGCAACCATGTGTTTGTCATAGCATGGGTGCCCGAATATTAACTACAAGAATGTGTTATAAAAACTTTGAGTTACTGTTTCATAAAGTATAGTCCATGCCTTCTTTCTAGATATGCTAGTTATATGCATGCTGTATTGTCCTGTTCATACAAATGTAATCTCCCTTGTAAAACTTTGGCTAATTCAACATATTCTTAGCCTATTGAGTAAGTTACCACTACAGATCAAAGTATGACTCTGTCTACCTTTAAGGCTAGTCTTAATGACTAGATTGGTAAACACAAATTCATACAAGACTTATCATGTACTACCCTCCTTGATAAAGAAGGCTATCACTATTAGGTGCTTGAAAAAGATGGCACAAATTTTTAAGTTTGTCTACTTAAAGATATATATGGCAAAGCATTTTATGATCCCCGTGATCACCCGACTAGCTTTTTCCTATGTTCCTATATCTATTTTCATACTGAATTAAGATTCTTGTTTGTGGCATATGCTGGTAAACTATATTCCTTTCCATTTTACCAGAAAATTCCTTTTGCATTTTTGTGTAGTGGTTTGCTTCCACTGTTTCAACAGTGTCCCATTTTAGAGTCTTACACCTCTCTCTTTCCAAGGCATTCCTTCATCCCTTTTTTCCAGTGGCCTCTTTTCTTCATACTGGCTCTCAATTAGGGTAACATTGTGGAGAGCCTCCAATTTCCTGCAGCACGTCATAGAAACCAAATTTCATTTCTGTTCTCATTATGACAACATACTCGGTGCAGTACACTCCAGACTCTGCATAATGCTATGCAGATTCCACAACTTCACTAGATACCCATTACATCAAGAACAAGTAATGAAATTCACAAACATTTAATGTCACCTAATCTTTTTGTCTGTTCTTGGTGTAATCCAACAACCACTTTACTTGTCTAGTAACAGCAAGAAACACCTAAAGTTGATCATCATCACAGCTTCAACTGCCTTCCTGCAGTACAAGTGCTGTCATAGTGATAGTCCCTGAAGCTGTCCAGCATTACAGTGCCACTCATACATCAGACATCAGAAATTATGTAAGTCATGCTTGTCACAAATGCTTTTGCGTACCTCAGGCACCTGGTATCACATGCTGTGCACCTGGACATTTGTCTTTACAGCAGGTAAGAGATGTCCTCTCTTTTTAGAGGGGATTACTCTTGGAAATGATTGACTACTGATGTGTGAAGGTAATCCCCAACCACCAGTCTTTTAGAGTCCTGCAGTACAACACCCCCTGTATGTTGGTACAGGTACTGCAGGCTACTGGTCTTTCTATGAAGTATTGCAAGCAGTACCAATACTGACCCACAGGTGGATCACACTTACACCAACTCATTCAATTGAACAGGACACACTTTTACATAGAAATGTTACATTGATATGCAATGCAGATATATTTTTTCTAAATTCTATGGCATTACAAGACTAATTCATGTTCCAGAATTGAGTGTAGGGCTTAAGGCTTGCTTTCTGACTGCATGACATGTGGAATCCAAGAGCCCTTTAACCAAAATTAGGGATTGTTTATTGTTTGGAGTAGTGTGCATCCCTTGATATATCCTTTTTTCAGTCTTGCACCTAATGATCACTCTTCCAGCCAGATTTTTATAATTAACTTCACATTTTCATAGGTATGTATGTGGCACGCAGTCTGCACACCAGTACAAGCCTAGTGAAAAAAATATTCAAACATTTCTTCCAGCCTCAAGGACTTAGCACAATAGAAAGTGGAGGGAAATATGAGGCTGCCTATCCAACTATCTAGGTTTACCTTGAAGATGGCAAGGGTGCTACTCTATTTGACTTGTAGAAGTTTGCTCCAGAAGCAGAAGAGGCATTGCAGTATAAATCTATTAGGTAAGTGTACCTTATTAACTGGTTAAGTAATAGACACAGATCACTACTGATGAAATACAGGGTGACTAATGACAGTCTGGATAATTGAGGGCAATGAAGCTATTGATCTTTTTAGTTAGGAATCACTGAGGTGTCTCAACAAATGTATGCCAAAAGGGACATTGTATAAAACATTATGTCTGGTAAGAAGTGAGCAAACAGGAATTAAGACTTCTTTGGATCTAAAAGAGACACATTTGAAAATTGGTTGAGCCTGATAAGACAAATAAAAGAATGTCTAGAGTATTGTAGAAACACAATTATCAAAAGAAAAATAATTTTCAAGAATGATTCCAAGATCTCTTACAACAGTGTCTGATTGGAGGAGTGTGTGTTACCTAAAAGATATGATGTGGAAATGTTCTGTTTACCAAAATTAACTCCATTACAATTTGTCCTGTTAAATTTGAGACTGTTGACTTGATCTGAATGTTAACATAGTCTAACCCTTGATGGAGCAATTGCAAATCAGAAGAAGAATGAATAACAATTTACAGTCTTCCACAAACTTTGATTACCATACACTAGTAGTTAAAACTTGAAGGTCTGAGATATAGATACCAAATAGGAGAAGGCCCAACACTGAGCCTTGTGGTACATTATTAACTCTTTTTGCACATAGGATTCCCATCACATGAGATTTATTAGAGAAACAACAAACTATCCACAATATATGAATGTATGAGTATATTAGGTTTCATTGAGAAACCAGCTAATTGTGAGAAATTCCATCAGCTAAATACACTGATGGAATACATCATCAAAACAATACATAGAATTACAAAAACAAATTATTTTACAGGACACAAGTCCCCCTGCCCCTCATGTGCATCTACCCTGCTTGTTAAATTACATATACCAAGTCTGAGATCAAAATACTGGCGAAAAGGGCAAAGTTCCTTATCTCACTGTTGAGCGATCATACACAAAAGCACACAATGAACAATCTGAAATTGTACATTGAAAGGAAGTCAACCAAATTAACTAACATTTTTTTCTTTCAACGATTGGACTGTTTGACCAAAGGTATGCAAACCAGATGTTTGACCAAAGGTATACAAACCAGGTTTATGTACATATTTACAAGTCTGTCAATAATGTCTGCATGGAGAATAAAAAAGGTCTTTACCAAGTCCAGACCTGTTGTATGTGTGATGATGTAATTGTATGTCATTTGAATATTGAGTTGCAACCGAGGCCATTTTTTTGGATTGTGATTTATACAGATGCTTGTGTTAAAAATGTATTTGTAGAGTTGCTCGTCTTAAAAATGTATTAACAGTAGGTTCTGCTGGACAGAAAAGAAATATACATGTATGTCAGACTGTATTGTTGTAACTGATAAAATGCATATATTTTAACAGAGGTTACTAGAAGGGAATGGGTTAAGCTCAGCCCAGCTAACCTTAAGAAAAATAGCCTGAAATTAAATTACTTAGTTGAGGACATAAACATTTTATTTGACAGGTCTGACTGTAGCTAAAGACACAATGTCTGTGAAAAGCCTGGACTGGAATCCTGCTCTATTTTCCTTAGTGGTGAACTAACTGATATGCTGGGGTGCCAGAGAATGGCTTGTTAGTTTCTGCAGGAAATATGGAAGTGTTAAAATTCTTTTACAGTTTTCATATGCTGTAATAAACGTTAACTAAAGTTCTGTGAGTGTATTGTGACATATCAGTGCCATATTCTGGCTCAATTTCTAGTGAGACAGTATTATGGGAACCACAAGCTCAGTTAACCAGATCTGTTGTCATTCAGTAGCCAGCCCTGAAATTGTATTTGAATACCAGTGAGAGATGTGAGGAGTGCACCCTATTTTTTGACCTGACAAAACACTCATCCACTTTCATCTTGTCTTGCTTTATTAAGTAATTAGGGAACAGTAATTATTTAGTCAGTTAAAAAATATAGTGAGATTGGTTACATTGTTTCTGTATCTGTGTGAATCTTTCCATCTGTGTTAAGTTTTCTATTTCCTGTGATTGAAACACTGGTGTTTATTGTAAATAGATATTCAGTATTCTCACATTTTCTTATTATTTATTATTAAATATATCTAAACATTTCCTTGTGGCTGGTGTTTTAGAAAATATTTAACCTCTGAAAGAAATTGCATTTATTTAGAGGCACTGTGGCTCAACATTTGTGAAAGTCCTGCTGCTTGGTTAAATGCTACCATTTGTATAAGTATTAGTTTTACTGAGTGCAATTGGGTTCCCTGGTAAGATCCTTAAAGTAGCTGGCTTCAGGTGTTCAGGTGGCAGTAAATATACCTTACAGTCTGGGTGGAGGTAGCAGAGTGGGTAAGCTGTGCCAGCCTTTCCCATATTGGTGTGTGTATGTGAAAATCAAATCTCAAAGAGAGTGTGCGTGACAGCTACTTTGAACAGGGACACTGAGAGCACTGATTTCACAGACAGAGTGGTGGAGGACTTGGCTTGGAACATCCGGCTAAGGACTCAGCTCTATGATGAGCAGTGGGGTGTCTTATTTGGGATCTGGAGAGAAAGCCTAGTCCCAAGACTGGAGTGTGCATTCCCTATGTGCTCTTAAGGGAAATTGTACTTGGTGCAGAGGTCTGCATCTGCAAATACTATGTGTGTCTATTTTTCTCACAGTGAATTTTCCCCACCAGTGTCAGCGGTGAGGATTGAGGTTCCTTGATCACTGACCCAGAGGAGAGACATCACAATTTTGGTGAGCAGCGGTGTGGATATTAATTGAACTTCTGCAGCCTGTAAGTAGTTGTCACTAAAGATGTGTGTGTACTTTCAGCAGCCACAAGGTAAACATAGAAAGCTTCATTCTTCATAACAGTTTTATTTATGTATTTATTTTTTTAGTTTACTCAGGGAAAGCAGGCAAAGATGTCAGCAGAGGATTATGGCAAGCTGACAGTGAACTAGTTGGTTAAGGTGTGCAAATCCATAGGACTGGTGCATGCCAACCTAACTAAAAAAGAAATTATTTCAGCCTTAGTCACAGCTGCAACACAGACCAGCACCCAGGAAGACAACCACTCTGGTGGCGGGGATGTGCAGTCCTGAGAAACAGGATAGATCACATTTTCCTCAGAGGACTAAAAAAACATCTGGAGTTAAAGAAACTTTAACTGGAGGCAAAATATATGGAATTAGAACTGACAGAGAGACTGCAGCATTTGGAGGCTGAAAAAATGAAAAGCAGTGTCAACATGAGAGGGACATGCTGACTTTTTGACAAGTAGGACATGGAGGTAATGGGGAAGGGAATAACTGAACCCCTGAAGTAAAAAAGTTGGTATATTTTTTTCCACAGTATACAGAAAGTGATAATTTTATTCATACATTGGAAAGAGTATGTAAACAGTACGGTGTTGACCAAGGGCTCTGGGTATGGCTCCTGACTCCCTTACTCCATGGTAAATCTGTAACTTTGTTTGTGTCTTTCGGCTTTTCCTGGTTAGGGGTCAGCACAGCGGAACTCCGGTCCACTAATGATTGGTAGTGGATTTTTACGTACCGGGTTACCAGCCCTGAAGCACAACCTTCAACTAAGGCACGCCCCATTCACGTATGCCTTCACACAGAAGACGCTCTAGCTGAGAATCAAACTGGACAACGTCTTATTATGAGGCGACAACGCTACCGCAGCAGCACCACCGCAGTTGGTAAATCTGTAACTGCTGTTTCTAAATTGTGTGATACTGATTTTTTAAATTATGACAAGGTTAAACAATGGTTATTGGAATGTTTTAAGTTAACACCTGAAGCTTACATAAAAAAAATTGTGAGATTAGATATAGGGCAGTTGAAAGTGTATGTGATTATATAGGTGAACTAAGCCATTATTTTTATAGGTGGGTGAGTGGGTGTCAGGTCAACAGTTTTGAAAGGCTAGCAGACCCTTTGGTGAGGGAACAAGCCCTTAGCACTTTGCCTGAGGACATAAGAATCTGGTTGGCAGACCAGGAGTGTAACTCTGCAAGTGAGTGGGGTAGAAAAGGGTATCTCTACTTGGCAAGCAGGGCACCACTGCACAAGAAGGGAATACCTAGTGCTGCATGTGTATATAAGGGAACTCATGCTGGGCAGCCTAAATCACTCCAACAGAGTCCATCAGTAAAAAGGGAAGCCACTAGTTCAGATATATGGCCAGGATAAGGGGGTTAGATGTTTTAAATGTAACCAGAGGGGCCATGTAGCATACACATGTCCATTGAGGCAAGATGGAGAACAAAATATGAGAGAGCCATCAAATGGGAATAATAACACGCCAGTGGTAAGTTGTCTGAAGACAACAGGGGTACCACACTATCACCAGAGTCTGTATCCTATCTTAATGGATGGAAAACAGGCCACTGCGAAGAGAGGTATATCCTCTGACATAACTATTTTGAAGCCTGCCATGGTTAAAGAGCAGCAGTACTTGCTTGGGCAGTCAATGCCAGTCAGATCTTTAGGAGAGAACCCATTCCATATGCCTTGGGCCAGGATTCACTTTGACTGGGAGGGTGGAAAAGGAAGTAAGCAAATAGGTGTGTTGGAAGATATTCCTTCAGATGTCTTGATAGGGAATGATTTTGATAATGCAGTACCTTGTGTGCATGCAGTTACATGCAGTCAGGCTTGGAGACAGGCATGTGTGTCTGGTAGCCTGGAGGAGACCCAGACAGATCCCTCACCTGAAGCTGGGGCTGGTGATGAGGTTATTTCAAGGAAGGAGCTAACCTGTAGCAGTGAGCCTGAAGGCAATCCACAGTTGTTAATAGGTACTAATGTTTCCTTGGACAGGGTGATTGCAAGGGCAGAGGTGAGTGGTAGTACCCAGGCTGATAGTGAGGCATCTCTGTTAGAAGATACCAGACTTCCTGTGGAAGGGGAGGTGGGAAGGGTTACAAAGGTAGAGTTGAGACAGACTCAGCTCTTGGACTCTACATTACAAGGCTTGAGGGAGGTAGCTAAGGAGGCACCAGATTCTCAGAGGAAAGTAGAGTCTGTATACCAGAACAAAGAGTTACTGTACAGAGAGTGGACCCCTGAGGGAGGACTAGAGGGTAAGGTAATACAGCAGTTGGTATTGCCCAGACCCTACCATCTGGCACATCTAGCCATAGCCCATGACATTCATTTTACAGGTCAAATGGACATAAATCATACCAAGAGACATATTATGCAGAACTTTTATTGGCCTGAATCGCAAGGGATGCAACATGGTACTGCAGAATCTGTGAGCAGTGCCACAAAAGTAAGCAAGGCAGGAAACAAGGTCAAAGCTCCTTTGTTGCCTTTGCCTGTGATTATAGAGCTATTTTAGAGGGTAGCCATGGATATTGTGGGGCCTCTGAGTACCCCAATCTCCATAGGGAAAAATATAAACTAGTGGTAATAGATTATGCTACTAGATACCCTGAGGTGGTGGTTCTGTCCTTCATTGAGGTAAAGAAGGTGTCAAATGCTTTGTGAGATATTTTCAGCAGGTAGGTTTCCTGAGAGAAATACTGACTGACAGAGGTGCCAAATTCACATCGGACCTGCTAGCTTGTCTGTGGGAGTGTTGTGGGATGAAACACCTAAAGACTACCCCATACCACCCACAGACTAATGGCCTTATGGAGATGTTAAACTCTACTGTGAAGACCATGTTAAGGGCATTTACAGACAAGTTTAAATATTTGCCCTATCTGCTGTTTTCATATAGAGAGGTACCTCAGGAATCCAGAGTTGTTTTTACCCTTTGAGTTGTTGTATGAGCATAGGGTGAGGTGGCTAGTGGATTTATGAGTGGGAGGGTGAATGTGAGTCCCACAAGAAATCTGTTGTGGCATATGTCTTAAACCTCAGGACAAGGCTTAGGGAGCTCATGGAATGTTTGAGCCTGAGAGCATGCTGTGGGACAGCAGGTTATGGTGCTCATTCCTTCACACACAATAAGCTGCAAATAGCTTGAGAAGGACCCTTCAAAGTGGTAAGGAAGGTAAATGATGTTAACTACATCATAAAACTGCTAGGCAAGAGGCAGGGGTACAAACTATCCCATGTTAACATGATGAAGCCTTACCATGATAGGGAGGCCCTTGTGCTGAGTATTTGCAGTGGCTAGCAAGAGGAGTCTGAGGGGGATCTGGTGACTAATCTCCTCAGTGAGTCTCAAACTGACACTGCAGTGAAAGGGGTAGCAATGTACCAGTAGCTATCCCCTATCCAGGTTCAAGAAATCGAAGCAGTGTTACAGGAGTTTGAGGACATGTTCACTGGGAAACCTGTGTGTACCTACCCGAAAGCCCAGCCCCAGAACTGGAGTGTGCATTCCCTGTGTACTCTTAAGGGAAATTTTACTTGGTGCAGAGGTCTGCATCTGAAAATAATGTGTGTGTCTATTTTTCTTACAGTGAATGTTCCCTACCAGTGTCAGTGGTGAGGATTGAGGCTCCTTGATCACAGGCCCAGAGTAGGGACATCAAAGTATGTACTGCATAACTGTTATCTCAAGGAAATGAATAAACATAAGGAGACAGGACCTCCTTTTGACAAAGATAAGAGATTTTCAGTTTCCACTTGTTTGGTTGAGACATTTATCAGTGAAGTTTTTATCAATTTTTTTCTGTGCTTAAAGAATAACATGAAAGCGATAAAGAAAAGAGAAACAAAAAGTATAGAACTTGCATAGGTTAAAGTCTCCCTGTCCACTCCATGTGGGTGATTTGGCCCCTGCCTGTATAACTTATATATGCCAACGCCATAGTAAGATTGCAATGAGCAAAAATAAAATAAAAAAACACACTACTAGCTCACATAATGCAATTAACTGCAGTGAAATGATCTACAATGAAAAAAAATGCAGAGAAGCCACTCAGCAAATATGCTTCAACAACATATAGATATAATGAGATTCTCAATCTCCAAGTTAATGAGGTCTGAGACAATATGGTCCATAGCCTTACACATGAGTAGAGCTGTACCTAGGGCACTAACACCCCATGTGATGCCTCAGTTGGCATCCCTCTTGACCAAAAAATGAACAAGTTCCCATAGTCTGAGGACTATATTGAGATCCCATCTGCTTAAATGATTAGAAGGACTGCTTGCAGTGATTGATTGGCACCTAATAGTTTGTGTCCAGACAGCTGCTCTCTTCACCAAACCTTAACTACATCTTTCCATATGAGGCTAGTGATAATAATGGGTTTATAGATACCAGAGCCCATGGTCGGGACAATCTTGTCAACCTGGTGTAATGGGGGTGCAATGGGTTGTTAATGATGTTAAATAGGAGATCAGAAAGGCCATATGTGGTACTGATAATTAGGCAACCATGGGTGTGGTGTTCCTAGCTTCAGAGAGGGCTGTCAGGACGTTTTGTAGTAAATATACTTACAGAGAGAGGCTGTGATTATGGAATCTGTGAAACATTGCAGCTATCTGTCTAGTGCAGTTTGCTGGTAAGATAGTTGCTAGTTCACTTCAAGAGTGGGCATTATGATTGTGAACTAGCTCTGAAAATTGCCGGGTGCTAGTTTTTAATTTCCTAACATAGTAAAAAAATATTTGCAGTTACTTTTGGTTTTAGTGGCTATTTTAGGTTAATTTTCAGCTTGAAGCTTCCTAATGGTACAGTTAAGTTTTTTGCTAGTATACTTATGTATGCTGTTAAGGTGAGTAGCACATCATAAGACCATTGGATCATAGGATCATAGGAATTACAAAGCAAGTGAGTCCAGACATCATTTGTGCTTTGACAGTGTCCATCCTCAAGTTGTACCCCAGTTCTTTGTCTAAAAGTGCAAAGCAGATTTGTCCATGGATGAATTTGTATATACCCATCCAGTCATCAAGGCTGGATTTCAAGGGTACAGGAGTATTGTTTTGCTCAGCATGTAGAGGTAGTTTATTCCATAGATGGGGTAAATGTTGGGTAATAAGAGCTTTATTTTCATGTTCATGGAAATTTAAGTCCTTAGTTCTGATATTTGTGGAGCTGCTGGTCTTACAGAGATGCAAGAGATCATGTAGGGTTGGAGCACTAATGACACTGAGAGCCAAATATAGATCTCACCAGGAGTCTGTAAAGACACCAAGTATAGGGATGAGGTTTCAGGTCTCTCCTCATAGATCAGGGCCCTAAAGGCCAGTATATTCTTCTTTGTTAGGAATGTCTGTGGCATTTCTAGTTCCCTGATGTGTCTAGATAAATACATGCCAAAGGAGACATTGTACTTTATAATTGCCTAATCAGAGCTGTGTGCAGAGGAATGATAACTTCTTTTGAGCTTAATATTATGCCTTTAGATATTAGTTGTGTTACACAGAAGGATTTTCTGACTAGTGCTGCTAAATGTTAGTCAAACAAGAAGGCACTACTGACCCAGGTGCCAAGGCCCCTGCTAGCTTGTGAGTTCAGAATAGGATATTGACTATATTATATATTCTGGGAGACATTTGTTGACTAAATATGGTAGGATTATACTTTATTTGCTTTTAATCTTAAAACAATTTTCAATGCACCAGTGGTTAGTACACATCACCTTTTATTGTAATTAGTTGATATCAGACAGTTATTTGACAATAACACTTAACTTACAGTAATTTGCAAAGTTAGTTAGCCATATGTTGACAGACTTAGTCAGCCATAGGCCTGGGTCTGTTGTTTGACCTCCTTTAAGCACCGAGTAATTTATTTCTTTATATAGTTTATTTATATGACTCTGGCTGGGATGGCGGTAGCTCAGATAGATGTAAAGGATCCAATGGCACTTATTGAAAAGAGTAGGAAATGTTTCCTGGTGTACTGGCCAAATTTCCCCTTGTCATAAGAATACCACCTCCATTTCCCCTGAATAGAGGCCATTGGCTTGGTGGGACTAACCCAGTCAGCAAAGTGTAAAATAAATAAAAACAAATAATCCACCACAGGGGTTGGTTTTTAAATATACCATTACATTTTGTGCCAGTACAACTATTTAAATGAGAGTACAAGTAAGAGGCATATTATAGGCAGCAGCTTTAGAAGGCTTGCTTTTGAGAAGTTTATAAACTTAGAGGTATTTGCAAGGGAAGTTCCACCAATACAAGGAAAAGGTCAGTGATTTATGATCTGATTTAATGAGGGAAGATGATGACATGGAGAACTGTAAGAAGAGGCCATATTTTTGAAGACTTTTGTTTAACTTTCCTCCCATACCTCTCAACCTCTTAGAGCAAGAAATCTGAACAAAGCCAAAAATAATGGGGGACAAAGGCCCAAAAAACAGGGACACATTTTAAATATCGCTCCTATAAACTTTAAAAAATTGCTAGAAAAACAGGTTTTGTATTATTATGTATTTTCTGAAAGATATGAAGTCTGAAACTCAGATATCTGTCATTGTTTAGTATTATTTAGTGACTTCAATCCTCAATGATTTGCCATAAAACTGCATATTTTATGAGGAACAGACCAAAAATATAAGACAAAAATCTGGAAATTCTGTGAAAATCTGTACAGTTGAGAGGTATGGATTCCACCACACATACATTCTACAAGTATCTTCCTGTCTTAGTGCCTTTAAATTACATATCCTGAATCCTGATATTTACTTTACATTCAATACAAACAACTTTAATGACAACTGCCTTGTTGCCCTGTGATTCCGTAATGCTAGTGTACTGCTTATATCATTTTAAAGTGCATCGTAATACAGTATATACTGTACAGTATGTGATAAAAGGCTGTTAGACGAAAGGATAATTTCATACAGAATGAGTCAGCATCGGAGAGGAAATCATTGTGCATTAGACGTTACAAAGGAAAAACTGAGGGTAAGGCAGCAGAATGCAAAGTCTCTCATGTGTAGTTACCAATTTGTAAATTATAGAAAATAAAACATCCCATACAGTTAAGTCACTGGTGAGAGGAAAACAATGGCACACTTGATGTTTGATCTCTTTTCTGCATTTCTCACATAAGGAAATATATGGGTCATTAGACTGCCAAACAACAGAAAAAAAAGCTCAATGGTGTATTTCAAGTGAAACAGCAGACAGGGCACATCTTCTACAGTACAATCTCTTCCCTGCATCATTCCATTTCCCGCTCAGTCCACATCAGTAATACTGAATATATTTTCACAGTAAAATGCAATGACAGGTTAAACATGCTGATTTTAAAAAGAAGACACACTTTTACTTGCAGACATCATTTGAAACCAGCAAACCTAATGACATTTAATACCAAGTCATGTTTCTTGTTTGATAATTTTGGGACCAAAGATACCTAGAAGACATTTAAACAAGAGTTTATTTATTTTTTTTAGAAATCTTTCCATATTTTTATTCCTTTTAGCAATAACAAATTCTAAAGCACTTTTCAAAATGTATTAATCAACTTTAGAAGGTGCTATCAAAAAATCACATGCTGTGTGATGTTGTAAGATAAGAAGGAATTTGCTAATGTTATCTTTTAATACTGCCTGTGAGATATATTTTGCTTCAGTTATTTACTCAGCACTTTCAGCTGAGTAATGAAAACAGCAGCTTTGCTTCTTAAACACCCATTAGTGTTCATTCTAAAGACAGCGAGCAGTGAATATTTAATCAGACTCTTGTTTGAACAAGATTGTGCTTTACCACATGGTCACCTGCAAAGGTTAGAGTGATGCAGTCAGCAGGAGATAAACTCTTGGACTTGTGCCTGTTTCTGCACTGCTAGAGGCATTAGTGTAGGTGCAAGGGGTAATCATTGTGTGTTTACTGAGTACACCTGATATTGTTATTGTTGTTTAACATGAACATGGAGGTGCCGTTTTTAAGCAAGTTTTCCAGAATATTGTGATTTGAGTCAACTGATGCAAGCAGAGAGCCTGATGTACAGAGTCACATGATGGGTGTTTTTGTAAGTTTTTGATGAGGAAACAGGGCACAATATTTTCCTTTGAACAAGACAATTTATTACTTAAATTAAACTGATGACTAAATCCAGAAACATTTGTAGGAATGTAATAGAGTTTTCCTCAAAACTGTTGTAGGAAATATACATATATATATATATATATAGAGAGAGAGAGAGACAGCAAGGCTCTTTCACACTAGGGGAAATTCTTAACATTTAAAACATAAAATAAGTGAACAGGGCTAGTTTCACCAAGCTTACTGTAAGTGTTTCAGAACTAAAGAAACACCAAAGAAAGACTATAGACATATCAGTAAGAGAAAGTGGGTCTGTCTTCGTAAAGGTGATCTGTGAGTGTATCTCAAACAGAAACATGGATGCAAAGGTAACTGACTATTAGAGAGAGACTACATCATATTTTTGTACCAGTAGCCTTTGGGTGTAAAACTCCATATTTGAAACTGACACTGAACTTTATCTTTTATCTAAGGAAAGCAGTCTGATTCCAGAAGTAAACATTATGGCACAAGATAAAAGCAATCTAGCCCACCAAGTCAAGTAATTTCTCATGCCTAGTGCTTGATCTGCTGATATGAATCAATGATTGCTGCAACTGTTAGTACCTTCTCTGCAAAGTGGCCTTAGGCTTACTTGTGAATTCAGTGTTCAGCCCAGGATCCCCAACACCATAATTTGACAACAAATATTTGTCTTAGAGATGTATCACTTTATTTCTACAAATTGTAGATCCTTTTCCTTGCACGGCTTATTTTCTATACCATTATGGGATGGAAGAAGATGGCAAAAACACTTGTCAGAAATATGCAAGTCCTTAAAGGAACCAGCAAAGTCCCAGATTTTAATATTATTCAGAAACAAAAGAGAAATGCAAACACATCAGGGTATGGTCTGAAAAAAAGAGTTAACAGTTCAGAAGAAAGATAAGGATGTATTTAGTTCATAGAGAGGATGGCAGTTATATGGAATAGAGTACCATAATTCTGCAAAATGCACACTCAGTAATCACAATTCAGTGATATTGCATTGGCTGAAAAGCTGAAAAATACAAAGCACACATTTAAGCATTTTATTAGGGGTCTGTGCCCCCAGCTCCCAATTAATTTATGTAATCAAAATAAAGGTTTTCCATCATAGGGGAAAAAGGCTCATTCTTGCATTACAGTAGACACACACACGCGTGCACGCACAAACACACATGCACACACACACAGACACACACACACACACACACACACACACACACACACACACACACACACACACACACACACACACATCCATTCAACCATGAACAATCCTTGTGATACTCATGCACAGGGGTGTAGCTAGGATTTTCAAATTTGTACTGACAGCTCTCAAACTGCTACCCCCCTCCCCAGCCAAGCTACGGCCATTCTCGTAATTCACGGTTCGCTCTTTTAGTGTCGATGAAGAGACATTCTCTGTAATGCCTCTTCAGTAATATAATATAAATTCACTCAAACTCGGTTCCTTGAATTGAAAATTAACCTGAAATGTCAGTTCTTTGAAAAATGCAGCATGGTAGTTGGGGTAGAGACTTTATGCTTCTGTTTTCTGTAACTAAGGTACAGGTTTTGAGCTTGAGTAAATTACTAACAACCTGCTACCACTAACTAGGATGTTTCATTCACACACACACCCCTACCTACCTCTTAGTGCAAGAAATATGGACAAAGCCTAAAACAAACAGGGACAGATATTAAATAATGTTCTCGTGAACTTAGAAAGTTGCTAGAATAACAGGATTTGTGCTAGTATGAATTTTTCTAAAGGACATGAAGTCTGAAGCTCAAATGTCTGTCATTATTTAGCAACTTCAGCCTTCAATGATTTTCTAGAAAATCACAAAATTTATGAGGAACAGACAAAAAATATGGGGCAAAAATCTGGACATTCTGCAAAATGTGGACAGTTGAGAGGTATGCTACCTACCACACACACACACACACACACACACACACACACACACACACACACACACACACACACACACACACACACATGCACAACACCTCTCAACCTCTTACAGCAACAAACTCATAAATAAAACTGAGGCAAAGGCCCAAAAATAAGGACATTTTTTTAAATATTGCTCTTATAAACTTAGAAAGATAATAGAATAGTAGTAGGTCTTGCATCAGTACGAATTTTCTGAAAGGTATGAAATCTGAAACTGAAATGTCTGCATTATTTTCTAACTTCAGTCTTTAACAATTTGCCACTAATTTGCCAGAAAACTGCAATTTTATGAAAAACGGACCAAAAATGTGATGCAAAAATATAAAATTGCCAGACAATACAGCTGGGAACCTGTCAAAGGAGGGACACCATTTTAATATGAGCACAGTTAACTTAGAGCAGCTGACAAAATTAGAGAATCTACATGCATTTCTGAAATAAAAGTAATGTATAACTCTGATCATTACAGTTATTTATAAAAGTAAACCCTCTATGTTTTCTTCCAAAATTGCTATTTTGTGGAGGGATCATTAGGGGAAGAGCAACATTTTGAGCCAAAATCAGGGACAGTTGAGGTTTGGCTATGCCTAATTCTATAAAGCAATTTATTTGCATGTACCTCTCAACCTGTTAATGCAATAAATCTGGACAAGGCCAAATATATTGAGGGAACATATAAACAGTACTAAAAATTGCTCTTGTATAAACTGGGACAGTTGATAGAACAGGTCTTATTTTAGCATGCATTTTTCTTTTTTCAAAACAGGTTTATTGTTTTAACATATAAGAGAAATATCATAACAATTTTATACAAGTAATTAAAAATAGGTATTATTATAATATTCAACAAAACAACTAAAGTATTTACAAAGACATCCACTACAATCAGATCAATTAATTAAACTAAAATACCATGCTATTGAAATTAAAATTTTTTAACAAATTTTGTAAATTATCCCATACAATAAAATAAGATGTTTTTCTGTTTGTTCTAGTCCTAATTGTGTTTATTTCCATATGGCACACTATATTCATAACATTTTTAAATTCATTGAACGAAGGAGGTGTATCTGAAATCCAATTTCTAGTTATTATTTTCCTAGCCACTGCTAGAATAGACCATAACAAGGGAAGCTTAACCTTTTTAACACTTTGAGGTACAGGTGTGTTGAATAATATAAGAGATTTAGAAATAATGAAATTATCTGTAAAAGAGCCTGCAAAAATTCATTAATTGACTTCCAGTATTCTTTCAATTTTATACAGTCATAAAACATATGAGCCCAGTCAGCATTAATTTCTACATTACATCTCTTACATAGATTATCTTTATTATTTATTTTATTCATCATCAAAGGTGTATAAAAGGTCTATGTAAAAGTTCCCATGTATAAAGTCTCGAGACAATGAAAGGCGTAGTTCTATAAGCAGATTCCAATATATATTGTTTATCTTGTTGATTTGGTGGGTCCCCATTAATAGAAGTGAAATAATTCCAGTATGAATCTACACTGTAAAAGTTTCTTGTCTGATAACTTTATGTATGTATGAAAGTTTACCTTTATCAGAAACTTTATGTTGTAAATTTAATATCAAGTAATCAATCAGTGTTGGAATAGATTCTTTAACAGTTATAGACATTAAATCTATTTTATTAATGAGATGTTGTCTAAAGGTCTGAACCTCTAACCAGCAAGTTTCTCTTAGATCAAATTCTTGTTTTAAGAAATCTAGATTTGTAACTTTATTATCAGATATCAACTGATACCAGTACTTTAGATCATTATCTATAGCTAAATGAGTTCCTTCAGAAGTAGATGACAAAAGCATACCCTGAGTATACATTATAGGAAATACAATAAAATTCCATTCCCTATACTTAGGGTGCATGAATATAAAGTTACGATAACTAATAATAATATTTAATGGGTAACAAACCATATGTTTAGGTATAATAGGTGAAGTACAAAATTCCTTTAGTAACCATAACATGGAGTTATTTACAATCATATTTTTATGAGTTAAGGAGATTTTCATAAAGTGTATACTAATTAGCTCCCAATAATCTTTCCATTTTGTGACATATGACTGATCTATTAATAAAGTAATAACTTTTACAATAGAAGAGATAGTATATAAATTAAAGTCTGGAAAAGAAATACCCCCTTGAGACCAGCTATTAGTATGTTTCTTTAATGCAATCCAAAGTCTATTAGGTGCCCATAAGAAATTTAACATTAGTGTGTTCAGTTTCTTGATAATTATTTTTGTAGGTGGAAGTATTATTGATTGTATTAAGTATAAAATCTTGGGGAATATTATCAGTTTAATAATTGTAAGTCTCTCCTCCATAGTAAAAAACATATTATTCCAGGTATTAAAAATATTTTGTATATTAAGAAAACAGGTATTATAATTATTATATATAATAGATTTAATATCTTTAGATAGTATTATACCTAAATAAGTTATCTGACCTGAATTGGGTACATATTTAGTAAAATCACTAATGAGAATATTTTTTCGTATATATATAGGTAGTATTTTAGTTTTTCTTCATTGAATATTAAACCAGAAATACT